>NW_026623303.1:790159-820010 GCF_030028575.1 Malurus melanocephalus | reverse complement strand
CATTTAATTGCCCAGCTCGAGATATAAAACTTCGGCTTCCTAGAAAATATTGTCTGGAAATTAAAACACAGCCCTTAATGTGCCAACACTTAACTTTTTTACTTCTAGAGCAGCAGATGAGAGTTCAAGTGAGAACACTTGGTCAGAAGTACCACAGATCTAAAAAGTAACTTTATACACATAGAGCAAGAAATAGGTTATGTACAAATCTTGCTGTTCACGAAAAAGTATTTTAGAAATGTTGCTTACATTGTGATATAGACCAGTTTACAGTGTATGGGACATCGCCAAGCTGTTTTATTTTCCACTCAATTACTTGTAGGATAATTGAGGATCTGTGTTACAATCACAAATACAAGTCATGGTTTCACTATCATTACCAATTCAACAGAGATGTCTGAACAGAATCCCTTTTTCCTGTTTCTCCAGGGTAGGCAGCTCTGAAACACCCAGCAGCCAGGTCTCTTCCTTGGGATCTTAGTCTAAATAGGGCTTTTCAAAAGATTACACCAATTCTGTGTGAACAAATTATTTGGCCCAGGGTAAGGACATGAGGCTGGCCCTAACCCTCTTCCGCTCCTCCCAGATCGTGCTTTTCATAACAACTTTGTTGCTAAATGTATTATATTTTTATTCTTCTTCTTCCTATAATTGTATTCAAACAGGAAGATAATGCATTTCTTCCAAACACCACCAAGGTGTCCATACAGTGGTAAATGTACTGTACTATT
This sequence comes from Malurus melanocephalus, assembly GCF_030028575.1. Taxonomy (NCBI): domain Eukaryota; kingdom Metazoa; phylum Chordata; class Aves; order Passeriformes; family Maluridae; genus Malurus; species Malurus melanocephalus. Next base: position 819,279 of record NW_026623303.1, on the reverse strand, counting down.
TCAATTTAAATCCGATGTGGGGCACCATGCATCTGAAGATGTGCTTTGGAAATCAGTGTAGCTGGCTAACATCAAACTGATAAAATTGCTTGAAAAGGTACTCTGCCACCTAAGTTCAAGTGGGTGTTTGCATCTGTAAGTTACTTTTTTTTTGGTCACTGAGAAATATTTTCTGTTTTCACTGGGGATATAAGTTAGAATTTAGCCTTAGGAACACTGGTCCAAATGAAAAGTTGGTTAGACTGCTGGAGTACTACACATTTCCAATTATTTAAGAAGGTTTCTCAAATAAAAATAGGTTTTATGTGCGGGGCAATCTGTTCCATCCCAGTTGGGAGACATAACTTCCTATCCATTAGAAGCAAAATATAAAYGTTATTGCAGCATAAAGCCACTCTTGCAAGATCCTAATCTAATTCACGGAGTGAATTATAACCTTGCCTTAATTTGCAAGTACCTTTAATACTGGTTCATTGTTACTCATAATCATTTTTTGTCAATGAGATGTGATACAAACTTGAAAGTCCTTTGGGAGAGAAATTGTTTGGTTCTGCTTAATATCTGTTTAATGGCTAACACAGCAGGACTTTTCTGTATCACTGTGTCTCAACAAAGGGAAATGAGAGATTCTGGGTAAGCAGTCAAACTTATATTGAAAATATCTTGCCAGTCAGTTTGGCTCCTTCAACTGAATTATGCCAGTGATGCCAAAGGACCTAAAAGCCTAAAGTAAATATAATGCAATGCATAATCAGAAACACACGTTAGTATGTTTGTGCTAGTAGGTCTTTGGTACATAAAGTACCTCCTGTAAGGCATGCTCGTATTTTTATTTTGTATCCTGTTCACTAGTAGGAATTTAATTCTCACTATCTACTAAAAAAAACTAACTAAAGAATTATTAGGAAAGGAAAAAAAATGCAAAATTTTTGTTGGCATTTCCATATACCTTCCAATTCACATTGTGCTAATTCATGCAGTTTCCTTTATTTCTTTGAAATAGCAATCCTAAGTTAGCTAGAAAGAAGGGCCATGGAGATGATGATGAAGCACACCTTTGATTCCAGTGAAGAAAGGACCTGTCTGAGTCACAATTCTTTAGCCTGGAGGTAAGGCGGCTGATGAAAGAAGTGTGTAAGATCCTGTTAGCACAGTGAGCTTGAAGAGCACACATTATTTACAATCAGACTTTCGGACCAAGAAAGCAACAAATCATTTGTCTAGTGACTAGTTTGAAAGAAATAAATGGAAATACAGCATGCAGATAAACTGCAAAATTCATTGTGTCCAGTCATTCACATGAGTGTACTGAGTTTGTGCTTGTTCAAAAAGTGCCAAAAACCTATCCAGGTTTTTAAATACAATCATACTATTCCTGACTTGATGTTGCAAAGCACAGAACACTTACTGGAGGTGTTTACTGACAAAGTATCGGCACGTGTGTCCTATGCTCTGTTCTAGCTTCACTGGTATGTTCTGCAGCCCACTCTCAGAGACAAGGTGATGGGCAAGATGGACATTTGATCTAAAGACAGTACAACAGTGGGGGTATAACATGTACCAATGCAGCCTGATTTACCCATCTCATTTATTTCACCTTTACAACACCTTTCTTTCATCACCAGAGTGATGATTTTTAGCTTGATGTTATGAGCATCTGACTCTACACATCTCTGTGTAATTCCTGTAAATAAAACTGTGATTAGGAAATCTTGTTCATGCCCACACATYTTGTATAGTAAGACGAAACCTGCCCATAGCAGCTCAGAGGATAAAATGTTAATGAAAAGTCTGAAGTCCTTTATATGCAAATAGCTAGTGAGCAGTGTCAATGATTTATCTTTGGACTTGAATAATTTTGATGATCTATTGCATAAAATTTTGGACCAGTGATGTATTGCTTTTTAAAATGCCTTTAGAAAGCAGGTGAGCAGTGTATGTTTGTGACTGGTGTCCTCTTGTGCAGCCCAGATACTTGTGTAATTGTACATGTGATAGGTACAAGTGCACAACTGCTGTCAACATGTTGGCCCTGATAGGCACAWCCTAGATCAGTTTCTACAGGCTTTTAGCAAGTTTCTTGTCTTACAAGCTAGTTTGAGTAGCACTGAAGCATGAAGTTTTAAAATGGCACTTTAGTTATTTTGGTAGCTACATCTGCTGTGGATCATTTTGTTTAATTGCTTCTATGTTTCTCACTCCTTTGCCTGGACCCTCTTCCTTTGTGGGGTTAAAACCACTGAAGTTCTGAAGTCCCACTGTGGTGTTCTTGTCTAAAGACYAGTCAGCAGAGATTAGGGCAGCAGCAGTGCATGAGAAGGTTAACCCAGTCTCCTTGCCTTGCATGCCATTTCAATTGCTGGTGTTACCAGACTGTCCTTAAGAGCTTGGAGCTGGGAAGAGAGGGTTTGTTTCTTTCCAGTAGCAAGTGTCAGAAATCCCAGTCATCTCTTCCTTTCATTCTGAGATGACTTTTTCCTGAATCTGTTTTGATCTTTCTCCTTCTCACTTTCCTATTCTCCTTCTGAATGGACACTTCTGGTTATCAGCTGTATCTCAACCTGCAGAAAGGTGAACCAAAGATCTTGATCTCTTCTGGAGACGTTTGCTTACTTTTTTCCCTCTTTTTTTTTTTTTTTTTTTTTTTTTTTTCCTAACCTTTATTCCCCTCTGATTTGATGAGGAAGAAGAAAAAATCCATTTTCAGTAGCAGAAAAATGCAGACCACACACTGTTTCTGCTCTAGCCCTGGCAGCACAGGCTGGGAGTGCTGCATGCAGGCTGAAACACCTTGACATGCTGAGAGATCATCCCTCCCATAGWTACCCCATGTTGCAATCCCAAAGGACTTGCACACACGAACCTGACTAAAGTAACCTCTTGCAACGCTGTCAGAAGCACATTTTCTGTAGAATTTACAAGTCCGATGCAAATGTCTCTCATCACCCCCACCAGCTTCTTTCTTCCTATTTCCTTCTTATTTAAGCTGCTGTACAATAGATGACTCTCACAGCCTGAGCCATAATCCTGGAAGKTTTTTTTCTGACTTGAATTGCTTTACAAAGTTAAAAGGGGAACAACACTATTTATAAGCACATTATGTAAACATTAGCAACAGAGGTCCAGCTGCTTAGCATTCAATTAATTTAGTTCAGTCAATATTGCATGGTACACAGTTTTGTCTGCTCATATTGTAAACACATCTTGCCCTTGAGCACTTATTTCATTTGACTAATTAAGATCTACTTCTAAGTGCTCTCATTTTGTTGCCAGGCAGACTCACCCAATTTTAGATACAGCTGTTGTACTTGGTGAAAAAGGCATTTGAAATCCAGGTCCATCTGGTTAGTGCTCCAGTGTGTCTGGCCAAAACCTGCTCTTCTTTAAGGCAGTAGGGGCTGTGCTTTCCACAGGACTCAGACTGGAGATAAATCAGGACGTTGTGTGTTTCTTACTTATGCAGCATGTCTTACAGAGTATGCATATTTCTATGCAATATTGTGTTCACACCTGAGACAGATAAAATATTCTTAAAATTTTAATTACTTAATTCACGTGCATGAATTTTTTCAGAGAGGTAAATGTAGAGGCAAATGTAAGTCCACTGTACTTGGGTGTTTTGTACAAATAATGAGAATGAAGTTTTCATGGTGGTCTGCCTTTCTTTTCTGATTCTCCTCCTCACTGGGGGAAGAGGGGAGTGAGTGAGTGGCTGTTTGGTGCTTAGTTGCCAGCAGTCTCACTCACTATGCTGACTATATAAGTAGCTAAATTTTCAATTCATGAACAGTTGTAGAAAAATTCAAAGTTATGCTGAAATTTTATACTGAAATACTAAAATTTTCATTCAGACAAAATTAAGAATAATTGAAAGGAATTTGGCAATGTACATGAATTGTACATGTACTACACATTATCTGTATGCATATTTTACCAAAATAGTTCCACATTACTGAACTCATGTGCTGTGAAAAAACTCTTGCCTGAGAAATGATGAAAGATGCTGAATGGTTTCCTACCTGCCTAACCTTGATGCATATTCCTGGCCACAGTCAGTGTGTGAAATATTTGAATTACAGCATCTGTTGCTTTGACCCTAAATGGGAATACCAATAAGGCAGTCATGGTTGTGTTTGGATTAGAAATGGTAAGTTTAAATGACAGAGTTCTTTCCCCTCAGGAAGAAACCTCCATAGGTAATTTAATGATCACAGAATCATAGAATCACAGAAGCATAGAAAGGCTTGAGTTGAAGGAACTTTAAGTTTCAACCCTCCTGTCATGGGTGGGGGCACCTTCCACTAAACCAGATTTCTCAAAGCCCCATCCAACCTGGTCTTGAACACTTTCAGGGATGGGGCATCCATGGCACACCTTCCCTGGGCAAACTGACAATGCCTCACCACCCTCACAGTAAAGAATTTGTTCCTAATATCTAATCTAAACCTGCTCTCAATTTGAAGCTATCACCCCTTGTCCTACAGGCCCTCTCCAGCTGTCTTGCAGGCCTGCTTTAGGTAATGGAATGTGCTATAAGGTCTCCCTGGTCTCCCCATCTTCAGGCTGAACACTGCCAGCTCTCTCAGCACATCTTCACAATAGAAGTGCTACGTCCCTCTTGGTGGCCTCCTCTGGACTTGCTCCTTCTTCTGCTGGAGACTCCAGGACTGGACACTACAGGTGGAGTCTCACAAGAGCAGAGCAGAGGCACAGAACCGCATCCCTTGAGCTGCTGGACATGCAGCTTTGGATGCAGCCCAGGAAGTGATTGTCTTCCTGGGCTGGGAGTGCCAATTGCTGGGTCATGGTGAGCTTCCCATCGACCAAAGCCCCCAAGTCCTTCTCCTAAGGGCTGCTCCCAATCATTCCTTAACCAGCCTGTACTTGTGCTTACAGGCACTTCGAGAATGCAAATGATTATGAGTGGAAATAGATTGCTGAGAAGATTGGCCACATATCCTGAGCTAAGTCACTGAGAGTATTAGCCAAAATTGCACCTCACCAGGAAGTTTCAGGAAGACAGAGCAATACTGGGTAGCAATCTACTAACTTTTAGGTGCTACTTCAATAGCTCAGGTCTGCAAACAGAGTTACCATGCAGCCTTTCCATTTTCCTGGGATATGAGCACTATGGCTGTGTAGCCCTGATGCTGGAGTCCAATGCCTCATGTGAAATGAGTAGTAGTTAATTCAGTTTCCATCTACATGCTGATGGACAGTTGCTCCTTTTACAAACCAGGCTTGTACTCCAGTGGTTACRTGAATTTGAAAGACTGGGGGAGACAAACGTGCACCTCTCTGCACAGATGTTTTCTGCATGGCTAGGGAGATCTGAGCTGGCAGTCTGGGAAACTTGGGGCTGCTGTTTCCATGGAAGCCTGATGAATTGAGGGCTACCAATCACCAGAAAAGATAAATTAAATGAAAAATGTTATCAGTATGAAGTCTTGAAGCAAAACTGAAATGCTCCATGTTTTCTTCTTGAATTTTTCCACACACTGTAGTTTCCTCATAACAACCTATGCCTCTTAGTACAGTCTACTCTGGCACTTAAATGCTTATTACTATAAGTTTGTGAGGAAGGTGAATAAATAAGTMAAGCTGTCAGAAGTGGTAGCAGAAAGCTGATGGAGGAAGCATTAAGACTTTTATCTGAAGGGCTCAATTCTGTTCACTGTTCTGCAGAGTAGTTTCCTGAGGGCTGGAGGACTTGCATGTGAGTATACTGCCCACTTAATAAAACTACTTCATATTAATATTTTCCCAGGCCAGATAAGCTGTCTGCCCACACTGAGATTTAAGGCATTGTGTTTTGTTATTTGTATTACTGCAGGGTAAAGAAGCCATAAATACAGATCAAGACAGAGACTGGATAGGCACTGAGTAGATAATTTATCAAAATTTATAATATCGGTAAATCTACATGCATTGGTGGCAAGGCTTCATTTTCACAAATTGAAGCAGATCCATGAGTACCAGAATTTTCCAGTTCTTTMTGGGTTTTGTTGGCTTTTATACAGCAATTCACACCATGGCAAAAGACAATGAAATAAACAAACTATACTTATGACTGGAACATTCTAGGACAATTGTACTGCCTCAAAGCACAGTATACCAGCACTTCCAAGACTGTGATATGACCAGGTGAAGAGATTACTTTTCTTTCAGCTCTGAGTACAGAAATACAGAYTCATCTAAGTGCACAGCTGCTTCCAGAGAAGTCAGCCCCTCCTCTAAATGAATCCTTAATTTTTATTTTTTAAAGCAAGCTAAGCTTTTCCTTTTGTTGCACCCATGGCCTGTGGGGTCTCAGAGGCTGAAGACTGAGACTTGATAAGGCTGTGCTGGGAAGTGGCTCAGCTCCAGCTTTCCTGGCCTCTGTGGTCACCAGGGGATACCCYGGTTCCCATATTGGTACCTCTGAGGTTGCTGAGGTGACATTAAATGAGAAGAGCAATTGGTGAAAATAACTCTGCATTCCCCTGTGTGCAGTAGAAAAGTGCTTAAGATATASCAGGCTTTGCTAATTTCTTATGTTCATGTACTGGAATTGTTGAATGTAAAATATTTGCTAGTAAAGTCTCAGCACCTATATAAAGACAAGCTATCCATCTTTTTRAAAATAAAAAGGGAAAGTAATATAGACTAAACTATCAGCATCACAGTAACTTGTAAATTTGTGTGCAGTGTAAAAATACATTGTGAAAGTAACATAACTGATTTATAGTCCTCTGGGGAAAGAAATCTTTCCAAAGTGTGGAAACAGAGCAGTCACTGTGGCTTAACACTAGCGTGCTGTGAAAAAWGAATTATTTTAGCTCAGTGGCTGACTTAAAAGATGAGTGGTAAGGAATGACATAAACTGAGCCAAAAATACATTTTAAATTCTGATGTGGAAAAAAAGGAAACATGCAGTCCTACTTGGCTAATTTCTCAGTTTCAATATCAACAAGCTATTTGCGAATCTGCTGCTCAGACTATCTAAAAAACAACTTGCTCAGCTTCACAGCTCTGTGCTAGTCTTTCTGTTCCTGTGATGTTTAAATCTGCTGCTGTGGATGCTCATGGTATAACTTTAAAACCTCTCTTGTTCTGCTGCCAGCATGTTCTCTGTGGCTCAGAAGGWTGGCGTGTCAGAAGTTAATGTGGATCTCCAGATTGTTTTGTGCATGTGGAGTCTCCACGGGCAATCCTTCTGAGAGTGTACTCGCAATGATACAAGCTCAGTGTGTTTTCTGCATAGGGTATATGGAGTAACCTAGGGTCTAATTTTTGAAYGTTTTAAGAAATTATAAAGTGAGTTTCAAATTGCAAAATATGTTGCCCAGAGAGTAGTCACTTTGCTATCCCAGTGGGCAGTATGTGGGATAAACTCGGCAGCGTTATGTGCTGATCTCCATTCCTGCTCTTGCTGGGGTGTTTTGTTTGCCACTGTCTTGCTTGTTTTATGAGTGTGCTGTGACAAAGTGTGCTTTTCTGTGTCCTGCTGTTGCCTATGCTTTAGTTAGACTTCGTGRGAGCTCAAATATGGCATTTGATCCAGGGGCAGAGTCCTTGTGGAATCAGTGTTTTGTGCATGTCACAGCACAGGGAGCATTGGGAGCACAGCAGACATGGCTGGAGACCCAGCTGCACACCGATGAACTGTGAATACTGCCAAGGACGTGTTAAGAACATCCTGTCACTTACAGCTGGCAGATTCAGGCAAGATGGGCAGGCAGGAATCCTTCTGACTTTGGCATTGCATCRCATCTCAGAAAGATGCACTGTTTGAGTGATCTGAGTTTTGGAACCTCTCTCTCTCTCTCCTTAGTCCACCAAGTTTGAAAGAAATTTAAGGTTGGGTACGCATTTTAGAGCAGTTAAAGGAATTGGCCAGAAGCAGAAGAGAGTTTTTATTCCCTGTGCTATGCTGTAAAAGCCAGAGATAAGTCAAAGCGGAGAAAATGAGATTTTTTCCCCCCTGCGTTCACAGGGCCCATGGGAAACAACACATTCCAGAGATTGGCTTTATGGCTGGCAGGTCTCATGGGAGAGCTGGGGCAGTCTGGCAGGAGGGTGAGTGAGAGAAGCTCTTAGTTTTCATGGCAAAACCTGAGCAACTGGTAGGGGGGCTGCCCTCTTTAGGAACATCAGAAGATCTTAAAAAAGGCATTGGTTTCATCATCCTTAAAGCCTCTTTCTTTAATTGGGAAGGGGCCTTGCAATCTTTCAGAATACTCTGAGCAACAAGATCCTTGAAGAAGGGAGAAATTATGCTTTCTGTGGAAGCAATTTGATATGCTTGGTGAGAAGCAGGATGAGACCAGATGCCCTTTTAGTGGTTTTGGATACTTTAGGGAAAATACATAAGTGGATCCATCTCAAAGCTCTTGCTGCCTCAGGTACCAGAACAGCAATATTCATTAGTGAATTTTTATTGCCAGGCATGAATAAATTACTAGATATCTAGTGCCTGCAGATAGGCAAAGGCAAAGATGTATGGGAAAGTTGGATTTAAGACAGGTTTTCATCTCTAAAAAAATATTCCTATTCGTTTGGTAGTTCAAATGCAGTCATATCCTGGATCAATGCAATCTTGTCTCAAGCAGAGAGCTGTGATAAATCTGTTCAAATCTCATTCTGTCAGCCGGCTCTGTGCCAACAAAGGTGATAATGAATGCTTAGGTATGAACTCAGTTGTTGCTTTTTTTTTCTGGCAACAAACTATGTAGAGACTCAAGTGGGGCAGTTTATTGATTGACCATAATATCACTCTAAGTTGGCTGYGCTTTCATAGAAATATGGAAGTATTTAGTGTTAGATCTATTTCCATATGAAGAGACAGCCAYAAAAACAGTGGAATCAAAACCGAATTGCCATTTTTTATACTGTAGCCAACKGAACAAATCTTYCTCTTTTCCCCAAGTATCTCTGTTCAGGTTTCTGTGGGCTTGTTCAGCTCACCCAGAAAAGTGGTTTCTAAGGGTGCAGCTGACAAGGCTAATGCATGGTTCAGTGTCGCAGTGATGATCCCTGAATCATGCTGCAGCATTACTGTTGTCATAGAGACACAGATTTTTGWGTCCAAAGGGATGGTTTTGATAATCAGCTCAGACCTCTTGTGAAACACATAGTAGCTTGACAATTAGTAAGTAACTTTGCCAAACTGGAGCCCAGCTGGGCCTTCTCTCTCCTGTCACATTTCACTGAAGTTTGCGAGATGCTGTAAAACCCCAAACAGGGATTTAATTCATTGTCRGAGTGATGCTGTCAGCACACATCTTTTTCTGATGAGTGAAAGCCAGGTGCAAGCTTTGTCCACAAGGTCATACTGACTGTGACACTGGACACCTCAGAGGACCAGAGTATTAGAGTAATAACAGTATTCTGTCTTCTAGGTAGACCATGGAGGTCAGCAGGAGGATGCTAAAGTGAGGCAGCTGCGTGCCGTCAGGAGGCTCTGACAGACAATCTCTGGGTGATATAATTGTAGCATTTTGATGCTCCTGTCCCTGGTTGTTTGCCTTCTCCTTCCGCTTGCTCCTTTATCAGCTGAAATGTGTCTGCACCTCTGCCAGTCCAGAGCCTGTTGTGGCTGCTGCCAGGGACACTRGACTTGTGCCAAGGCACTCGGTTCTGAACTGCCATAGCAGTTGTRGCCCTTGCCAAAGGCTACTTGATACAGCAGAACTAACAGCTGGGGGATTTAACATCTTAAATTGCCAAGCTGACATCCATCAGAACTCATGTGAGAGTGCCAAGCAGTCTGTGTAACCTCCAGCCAAGTATTAAGTCTCCTCTTTCCCAGTATATGCTAATCTGTGAGAAATGGATTGTTACAGATCCCAGCTCCGCTGATGAAGCAGTTCTAGTTATAAAATCCCTTGATTCTGTACACAGAAGTTTGCAGTGGCCATCATGGTATTAGACACTGGAATAGGTGTAAAACGTCTGATATAGTCTCCCAGTCTTCCACTGCAGAATTTGGAATAAGGTGAACTGGTTGGGCAAAGCTRTGTAAAATGTGTGAAGAAACACGTGCAGCCAAAATGCTCTCCTTCTAAACAAATACATTTCTCTCATTGTCAGCCATGCATACATAGCTTCTTCAGTCCTGTAAGATAACTTCAGGAAAGCTGGAAATAGAATTTTTAAATGAAAATAATCTGCTGCCTCAATATAGGCATGCATTATCTGTGCTTTTGCTGTGCTGCTGGAGATGTTTGATAATAGTGCAGYGTTTGATTCCTTGTGCTCTTTTCCATTTCTGTGTCACACAGCTGTTCCTCTGCTCTTTGCAGTGCCTGGAATTACTCACTGTTAAGCATTTTTAAGGAACAATTCTTATCACTTTAGATTTTCAGGGACTGTCTTTGGCTAATTACCACACGATCCCTGTGAGGTGAAATGACTCACTGCCTTTCTGATCACAAGTAGTGTGATGCTAATCTATTCTTTGRTAAATTAACCTGTGGGATTTGCTGGTTCCTCTGGTACATGGTCCTTCTGCAGCAGGAATAAGTCACCCTTAAAAACAYGCTCAAAGAGAGCCAGGTTGTGTGTGCTTCAGCATTGGAGCTCTGTGGCACTGCTGCACAGCTGCACAGCTCTTGTGGATGCACTGGGGAGTGCTCAGTATTTGGCTTTTGGAGGAGAAAATGTATCTCCAGCTTGCTTGTTTTAGAAATAGGGAAGCACCCTGGGACTTGCTGAGGAGCCACGTGCCTGCCAGCCTTTAGGAATGCAGGAAATCCTACAGCTCTCACACTAAACAGCACTGCTCTGGAACMTGGTGCCACACGGGTTAAACCATTTAACTGTGCACAGTACAAAAATGACCAAAGGCACTTTCCAGTGCTTTGAAAATGGTTTGACAGTGCACATATTGCACAGTATCTGTGTAGTGGTGAGAAATGCTGCCTGCTATTGCACAGACTTGCTTAGTGATTTACAGACTTTCTTAGTGATTATAGCACCACCTTCCCTGGTCCTCTCATTTAAGGGACAGWTCTGTCCTGGGGTTTATTTAATTCCTGTCTGTCCCCAGATTCAGGTGGATAAGCCATTCTATCAAGGGATGTTTTTAACCAAAAACATGTTACCAGTTTTATTTTCATCCTAGCTCTGTGACCATTTGTATCCTGGCACAACAGACACAGAAGTACAATAGTGGAAGGGTGAGGTAGRAGCTGGAAGAAGAGCTTGAGGGTGGGAGTCTTGTAAACTGCTTCTGTCATGGAAAAAAATGCCACGTGCCCAATACACATGGCACRTGCAGAGAAACCATGGTCATGGTTATCATCTCTTTATTCACCCTCTCCGTTCCTCCCCCTCATTACTTTCTGGGGCATTAGTGGGTACTTCTAAGTGCAGAGTTCTCTGGGYAAATGGCTTACTTGTACTCAAATGCCTCAGAAAGAAGCAGGCAGCWTGTGCTTCAGAATGATATTCTTCCAAGTAAGATCAATAATTTTCAAAAGTTTTAGAAGAGATGAATGTGGTGCATTAGGAGGTGTATTTTAGGTGGAGAATTGCTGGAAACACCAGTGCCTCTGACACATCTACTGCTCGTGGGCTTCCAGTAGCAGGTAAGCACATATGTGCTTTTGGAAAATCATTCAGTTGTTAGCTGAACTGACATAAATACTCATGAGAAGGAATTCACTCTCCAAATTTGACCAGTTGCAAGTTGTAATCAGCTCAACAAGTCTTAACATATCAACATATGTATCTCTGGAGACATGAATTATTTATACAAGTGTTCCAAAGGTCTGAAAAGCAATTTTCTTTTGGGCATGTGTGACTGGCCACATGAGCGATATGGTATCCTCTCATCCCTGATTAGGTTAGCATTTTAATTGCTTATTCCATTTGATGCTAATTTTGATTCACAATGGGGTCTCAGTGGTAGTACTAAGTCCATTCTCACTGAACATTCATCCCTACAAARCTTCGCTTATGTGAAAGCATGCAAAAAAAGAGGTATAAACTAGTAAAGTTTCTTTATTTTTATTATGGGCTGCTACCTGATAAATGCTTATGTACTTTCATCATCTTCAGTCTTGATTGAGCTGGGGAAATAAATCAACTACCTCCCAACCAATAAACTAATGTATGAGTTYGAGATGAAGACAACCAATAAACTAATGTATGAGTTCAAGATGAAGACAACTTCATTACCATCACCCCATTTTGGTTGCTGTGGTGTTTACATATATCCATTTCCTCTGCTAATTAGGTAGAAAAGTGGTTGAGGARAAGTGTTATGCACTTTATTTTGAAAATCAAGATATGACCCATTCTCCAAAAGCATCCATTACATGCTTTAATAAATTTAAGCCAGAAGATGAGCCAAGCAGCAGCAAGCAGCATCAAGGAAATTGTTTTGTGCTAAAAAATTTAGGGGATTGCAACACCCAAGTATGGAATAACAACCATGCAATTAAACAAGCAACTTCTTAGGTCCTGTAAAGTGGTGGTAAAGGTCTAAAGGTCTAAAGGTCTAACTTCTAAAGGTCCTGTAAAGCTCAAAACTCTTGGACTGAGTTTTGAGCTAGCAAAAAGTGACTGGGGAGATCATTAGCATGACGGGAAGCCCTGGAAAGGGAAGCTACAATGGCCAGCATAGTAAAGATTCTTTTCAAAACCTTCACAGGCACTTCTCTAAAAGCCAGGATCATAAAACATATAGAGACGAGGTTAATAATAAAAATTGGTAAGTGCATGCYTTGTTCCTATGCTCATGGAAGACAATGACAAAGCTCTCATTAACCTTCGTGCTGAAGGATCAAGTTGTTTCCTTTTATAACCTCCAAATGATTTGGTAACAGCAATTGATCAATCCAAGATGTCAATCTTGATGTTAGAGATGAATGTGCCAAGGTGAAGTAATTAATCCAGGTTCAGCAGTGATTAGGTGCTGAAGATGGACAGTGCTTGATTGCTATCCTCTGAGCCAMTCTACAAAAAATAATCTCTCCTCCCTTCCTTGACAACAGATTTTGAAAGACATCAACAGCTTGGATCAACCAATACTGTGAATGAAACATATTTTGTCTTATGTATTACAGAAATACATTTAGTATGTTCAGTGTGCAAACTTGCTGGACAGATAGTATTTGAACAAGTTGCTCCTGTTTTGCCTAACCTGTAAATGCTCAATTCTCAGCTGTCATTTGGCCAACCCTTTCCCTCCAGTAACTTACAACTTTCAATTTCTAGTGTGCAGTTTTGTTCATCCAGAGGATATCTGCGTAGATCCATCATGCAAGCAGCTGTTGTTGTGATCCTGTAAGAGGAGGGTGAAAAAAAAATGAGACTTGAAACCATATTTTACTTGTTTGAGATGGCAAGATTTTCTATAATGGGTTTTCTGTTTGTTTAAGTACAGAATGGTATGCACTTGGATTCCTGGCATGCAATCTTTATAGAGCTTGTAAAGCATGATTAATTTATGCAGCACAGTATACTGATTGCAGCATAAAGCATGAGACCATATGCTGAATATTGTGGAGAAGGATTTTGACACAAAAGTTTATGTGCTAAAGTGTACAGTGTTTTAAAGAACATTCAGTAAGATTTCTAATTGAAATTTTTAATGCTTTTAATTCAGACATCTTGAAATAGTTTGGCAAATTTATTTACAACTTGTACTGCTGAAGCTTTCTTTTTCCATTTTGTTGTCACTTACTGCTGTTTTAATTTTATTGGATAGGTATGTGCATTTTCATTCATACTATGGAATAGCTGGTATTATCTTATTCATTATTTTTATGGTTTCATAATCAGTTAATCATTAACTATGCKAATTGTACATCACTCTTAAAAATGGCACAAGGCAATAAAATGCTACTGAAATATAAAATTGTATGGTGGTCACTTGATGAACATTGAGAGAACAGTGATTGCAGGCTGGATATTTCAGACCCTTGCTCCTGCTAGAGGGTGCRTGAGTTGATATTTGATCCCTAAAGGTATTCTCTCCTGCAGTTCCTCTCCCTTTGTTAGACCACAAATCACAGAGCATCTGAAAAATAGTTTCTGATAAGCCTGTGACTGGGAGGAAAGTTAAATGACTTCATGAGGATGGGAGCCAAGTTTCAGCTTCTTTTAAAGGTCCCTTTGAGAAAGACAATTATATCAATATCAATGTTTTCAAACTCACAAAAGGGAGTTATCACCTTCATTTGCTTTTTTTTTTTTTTTTTTTTTTTTTTTTTTTTTTTTTTTTTTTTTTTTTTTTTTAATTTTTTGGTGGTAGATGGGCTCTTGAATGCTTATAAAACTTTTGAAGTTGTGAATGGGCAAACTTGGCTTGTAATTTTATTGGTCTCTCTCCTTCTCTCTCCAGTGATTTCTACCAAAGGCAGATAACCTCTTTTCTTGATCTGGATTTGGTCCTGTTGTTCCAGTTCCATGTTAATGAATTCCAGAGGAACACATCTTGAGATTTTACTTTTGATGTGCTCAAAGTCAAGCACACTTACATGCTGTATTGGGGTGATAATCCTTGCTGTCACAGAACTGACAGAATTTAAAAGGGAAAAAAATGCCACATACTTTATTAGTGTGACATGCTTCAAAATTTCCYAAGTCTACAAAATCCATCTGTCATATCTAGTATAAGAAACATCTAGCAGGGGCTGTAATGAGAACCAGTCCACAAAACTGCTCTGGAATACTGTGTAAAGTACCATGAAAAAGGTACATTTATACTTTTTTTCAAGCCAATTTTGTCTCATTCAGCAGAAATGCATGTGCCTTAACAGGTTTGTATTTGTCCTAAAAAAGGTCCAGGGTTTCAGCTGCAGCAGGATCTCATTTAGATTAGCCATGTACCACTWATACCTTACTGACAGGCACTGAGAAGATACGCAGCACTCATTTGCCAGACACCTGCTTAATAATGCTTAAGATCACACATAACAATATAGTAACATTAGTCACAGTTAAATGCTTTTTAATGAAGGTTTCATAGGGAAATGTTCTGTTCCCAATTAATAAATGGGTCTTTATGGCAATTTAGTTCACCTCTATCAACCCGAGTATTTTCTAAACCACCTCCTGCTCCCTCCTTGGGCTGTTCTGTGATCTCAGGAGCTCCCTTTARGCCTCGGCTTTTGGACAATGAGTTGGGTGGTGAAGTGTGACTTGACTGTGCCAGAAACTTTTGCATGGCTAAGRTGGGGATGGCACTGTCTGTACACAGGGACTTCTGTTGCCTCACCAAGGAGGGGAACAAGAGATAATCAATCATCCTCTGACAGCCTTGTAAAATTATTTGCCTGAACTGTAGCCTGAGTGGAACAGTACCATTGTTCCTGAACGTTTTAAGAACTCCAGTAATTACCAGCTTGGATTACAGCCAGAATTGAAACTCAATGAGTTTCAAATCAATTGAATGATGAGTAAATTTCAATTGAATAATGAGTAAAGCCAAGCATTTTATGACCCCCTAAGCAGCTGTTCTAAGAGAGGCCCTTTGAGCAATTCGGGGCTGCAGTGGATGCAGCCACTCTCTCTTAGAGGGGTACTCAGAGCTTCGCTACACCTGCAGGACTGTCACTGAAAACTCATGGTGGGACCTGGACTRACACCTCCACTGCCTCCTCAAGGCTCCAAGTCTCACCCATAGATAAATGACAAGGCATTTGACATTAGTATTTCGTTGGAATTGAGGGAAATTTTTAACAGGTTTATCTTTGTAAATTTATATAGACACTGCCATTGTGTCTGTACATGTTCGTGTGTGCGAAGTGATTGAAACACAAGTATAGCGTGAACGTTGCCAACTTGGATCTATAATTAAGTCACTGCTGTAGCTGTAGTAAATACTACTGAATCCTTTCATAGATGTTAAATTAGTTAATCATTAAATGCTGCTAAATACTTTAGACTAAACTGCATGGGACTGAGATTGGACTCAGCCTCTCCTAGGCTCTCAGGAGTTTAGAAAGCAAGGGGGCTCTCTCTGAACCTCGTGACTCAACAGGAGTCATGAACACTCTTCTGCACCCTTACACTTTTGTGCTCCTGGTCTTTGTGTTAATCATTCTAAACTGTTTCTAACCCAATTTTCATTTGTATGCTCCATCTATGTAGCAAGTTACAGAGTAAAACTTTGCACAGCACTTTGTGAAGTTGTACTTTCACAAATTTATATTAAATCTGCTTTTGCTGACACATTTGACAGTAATTTTTCGTATCAGCTTAACGACTCATTTGTGATAATCAGAGTTTGAGTGGCAAGTTGTTCCTAATGGCAGTGTATCTGTACCACTGATTTCTGCAGTTTTGTGTATTTTATAATTTGCAAATTATAATAATTTACATAAGCAACAGCAATTAGCTATTTTTTATATCATCAATGCAAATTGAAAGTGCAGTAGTAAATAACATGAATTCTATATCTGAAATTTAAATAGTCTACATTATTTTTTATCTTGACATTGCAATTCTGGCAACTGCATTGTCTTCTCCACCAGCCTGCCAACACAATATGATCACTCCTAAAGCTGGAGGTGCTTATGGGGAATCTCAGKCTTTCTTGAAAATAGCTACTTGTAATTGCAGGAATGCTTCAGGATTCAGCAACATTAATTACCTGTAGTTCATAAATCTGCCTTTGAAGCACCTTTTTCACTCTTGATAGAGTTCAGCTCTGTAAAATTGTTAATGGAATTATGCTCTGGATAACCACGAAACTTATTCAAGCAGATAAATCAAACCCAGATGCAATCATAGTAATTGTCTTGTTGAAAAAAAAGTCAAATATTTTATTATAAATAGAGTAAAATCCCAGACCTGTTAATGGCTGCACTCTCTCTGGGTAGAGAGAGTGCCCGCTGGCTTGCACATGCCCCAGAATCTTAAAAATAAAGATACTCAAATGCAGAACACTGGGGTGTAATGGCAGAGGGGGAATGCAATCCTCTGAAGATAGGGCAAAGCTGCAATAAATCTGTGTTCAAGAGGATTAGACCTGAAAGTCCCTTGGCACAAGCAGTTTGTGGCAGTTGCAGAATATCACGAGGCTCTGTAAATGTGTAAGTGGAGGATTAATCCTGCACTTGAAGCAGAACTATTTATATCTCAAAGTAGGATATGTTTCTTCCAGGCTTTCCATTCTTATGTTTTAAATTCAGGTATTGGGGCTAATTTATTTTGTTTGTACAATGTCTTTTATTCTACTGTCCTCACATTCTTTAGGTTCATTTAGATACAAATGGGATTATGCAAAGAAGACAAGCAGTTAGTGGAGACATATCATTATGCTATTTAATTTCACTCATGTCAGTATTCAGACATTCTGGGATGGAATGAAGTCTGAACTGCCAACAGGTAATATAAATAGCATTTGCATAAAWGAAAAATTACCTGATTTTTTTTCTTAAATTTTGGCTTGGGGTTTAAGTTATTTGATCCACTACTTCGCTTTTACTTTGATGCCTTACTCGCTGAGTATCATATTCTTACTGTACAGCCAAATTATTTTTTACTAAAAATAAAATTATATGAAAAAAMCCCACTGATGTCCATAATTTGCAACACTGACCTCCTTAAATAATATTGTCAGAGGCTTCCCTGCAGGGCAGYAGATTTTGTAGGAACAAATGGCAAAAATGGCAAAGCTTAATATTTTGAGCTAAATAATCAATGAGCAGTTCAGGTAAATTCAGAATGAATACAGGAAGTGGATTTATGGTTCAGCACTTAAATAATTTCTTCAAGATGCTGTCAAAAAGCTGATCCTCAATTCTTGGACAAGAGATAGAAGCAATATTAAAGACAGCAATAACAACTAAATGTGCAGATGATCAGAGTTGAACAACGCAAATTCTATCATGAAATATTTCCTTCATTTGGAGGGCAGGTATCAAATTTTAATATGTTTGTTCTTTTTCTGTCAGTCAACAGAACAGAAATTATAAATGTATATGAAGATATGAACTGAGATGGACAATTTTTTTCCCTTAAAAGCTAAATAAAATCTTCAAATCAAATAAAGAATAACCATGCTTCTCTTAACCAGTGCAGAGCTAGGGCACTAGTACATGCTGGAAGTACACTTCTGTATTCTAGGTAAAAATTGCTTTCATTAAATCAGTGTCAATTTAACTTCAGTGGTATAAGGGAACTTAGTCCCCTAGCAATATMAGAACCCACACATATCCCTGTAATGCGCCTAATTTTTCTGGAACCTGGAATAATCTTGATGTTTAAGATTTAGTGGGGTGTCTTGTAGGGAGAGTTATTGAAGGAACAGAGGAAGGAAGAAAAAGATATAAATTTAATCTGCAAATTTTTTTTTCTGTCTATGCAATGCACAACGTTTACGGTTGTCATACCTGCTGACACCATAAATTTCCAAGCACAGCCTGAGTGCTTGTCCTGGGAGAAATGTCATCCCTGAACCTGGGAACATGCCCATCTTCTAGTGTCTGGAACAACCTCCTTTCATTGGTGTGGTATTGGGTATTTTATATAATGTAGTGTGTACATGGGAAATCTGTGTTTAACAGTCTGTGTGCTGCTTGTCTGCCCAATTTCCATTGAAGTCTATTAAATTCTATTAAAAAAAGAAGTTATGAGTACTTGTAAAATTGGCAAGGCCCCATAGATGATTAAATAGTAATGCCTTCACAGATTTCATTAGAAGATGGGAGAAAATTTGAATTTTGGGTCCTGAGTAATATTAGATCCTATTTACAATATTGGGTCCTTAGTTTTAGATATGAGTACGTTAGCACGTAAAAAGCTTTTGTTTTATTAAAAACTGGAAAAAATATTATAGTTTAGCCAATTTTACCTGTAAGACATATAGTTGTGACTCTAGTGTGACAAGCTGTCAACTGCTAGGTCAGTGCTGTAGACTGCATACTTTGAGATAACACTTAAGTTTACAATGAAAGCTTTTGTATGGATGTAGGTTAGCAAGTACAACACACATTTCCTTTGAATCTTGCTCAGAGAAATATCAGAGTTGAATAGCCATGACAAAATAAAAAGGACCTTGAGGAAGGTGTGTAAAGAGAAATACACAGCTCAAAGGGTTAAAGCTGTACACAGCTGAGAACAAGATCTAACATGAGAAGGGCCCAACACCTTTATAATACCAGATAAAGTGACCTGTTCTACTTAGTCACACAAAGATGAGGCCAGGAAAAATAGGTCAGACTATGGGCTTTCYATTGTGTTTTATCAATATCCTGAACTTGTCAGTGTTTGCTTGGTTTGCCTCTCCTTCATCTTTGTTTTTTGTAGAGAAAAAAAATATCAAAAATTGATTAAAATTCACAAAGAGGTGAAAATGCTTTTAAAATWTGGAATCCTGTGGTATGACTTTCTGAAAAAGGTGTATAACTATATAKGTATGTATGCATATGTTTATGTATGTGTGTAAATAAAGATGCTATGATATTTTGGATTAAGCAGAGGAATGTGAATAACACACTCCAGATAAATAAACATTAGGTCAAGTCTTTCTCCCAAGACTTTGTTAGAACTTTATTGTGATTATTTTAGGCAGAARTTCCCAGCCAGTGGTGCTACAGTTGTTGGTCATCATAACCTACTGTGCCTCTGATCATGCACTGGCCAACCTTTTTTCAATGCAATAAGCAGGTTTGTCTCCAGAAGCCATCTCTTCCACTGCTTAAGGACAGTGGTGGAGGGGAAAGGTGTCTCAGGGGTAGCCTGCATGTTCTGGCTATAGCTCCCACTGGCCCGCAGTGCTGCAGCCTCCTCCTCCCCTGACATCACGTTTCTCTCCTCCCAGTCTGCCCATTTAGCTGCCCACATTGAACCTTGAATGAAATGTGAGCAGATCAGCAATAACGTTGGTTGCCTCGGGTATCAAGGTCTTGACCTAATATATTTCTGCAGCCAGGAAAGGACATATGGTGAAATTCTGCAATGTCTTTCAAGGACTGAAACATTGCTTTTAAGATAAAAAGAGCTCCAGTGGTCAGCAGCTCCTTTCCCCTCCCCGCCAAACAAAACCACCATAAACCGCTGAAAAAAATTAGAAGAAATAACTAGCATAGTAATGGCCATGGATTTGTGCTGAGACCTGGAGGAGTCATCTTGAGTTTGTCTATCCCTGTGTAGCTAGTAACATTCCTGAAGGTGAATAGACTTGTCAATTGTAGAGGAGGAATATTTGGTTTTCTCTGAGGTGCAAATACAAATGTCTGYTCTCAAGAAAAAGAAAGGCATGAAAAGTTAATCTGCAGGGTGTCAAATCAATCAACTACATAGGCTTGAAATAAGAATGTTAAGAAAAAGAATAAATTAATGAAAACATGACTCCTCCTATTGCTCTTTCCATTCACATGTGTTCTCCCCAAAAGCTACTGAGTTGCCTGCTTGGGCTGCCATGTTGACCTGTAACTTCCCTGAGATATTTATCCCATTCCTATTTTCCCCATGTCACATAAACTTAACAGTTGTCAGGACAAGTGAGGCAGAATTTTTCTAAATTGACTATTGTTCTTGAATCAGTTCAAAGGATGGGCTCACTGTTGGGCTCTAAAGATGGTTAAATAGAACCGTCTCTGARGAGAGCAATGATGATGAAGAACTGATGAAGGCACTAGTCCCACACAGTGAATTTTGTCAAGTTATTTCCTTGTCAGCGGGAATATTCACCACCAGTGAACTGCCATGGTAAGCTCATTGCTGGTAAGCTGCTGAGCTTCTTCTCAGACAGAWGTCCTGGAAGAGTCAAAACTCTATTCGTAAATAATGTTCTCTGTCTAACTCAGCAGTGGAGCCTTATCCTGTGGTATATATTCACTGCCAGGCAGAGGTAAGACACTGAGCATAGTGTGACATTCATGGAGGAGAGAAAGCACACAAGAGTCTCTTTATAAACCGAAACCATTACTGGATGTGTTGATTGGAGCAAGCATGTGTCTGGTCTTGCTGCTGTGGTCACTTCAGTTTGCTCCAGTTAGGATTCTTAAACAGAACCCAGGCACTAGTTATTGTATCTGTTTCATGCCTACAAAGCCATGCAATGGTCAAATACTCTTCTGCTTGTCTGAATTGACTGTGAATTTGAAACCTGTTATCCATTTGCTGTTTATCCTTCCTCTGCTCTTTTGTTTTTTGCTTGTTTGAATGATGAAGGRTTGTTTACTGGAAAAGATCACTGCTGATCTCCCTTTAAGTACTGCAGGTTCAGAAATCTCTTGAAGCACTTGAARCATATGGGATTTGTGATGAAGGCTTGCAGATGCAGTGCCTTGTGACAATGGTGTTGTGACCTGTGGGGACAATACTGCCTAAGAACTGCCTGAGGCAAGTGGTGTCTTCAAGCAGAATTGTCTGTCCCTTACTCTGATCTCTGTTGTAAAATATAAGCTGATGGCATCATTCTCACCTTTAACCCCTCTTCTGAATGCAAATAGATGTTATCAGGTGTTGCTTAATGCTTAGGGGAACACTGTGCTTTTTATGTCCTGCTTAGCAGTTGTTTAAAAAGACATGCTGCTGGATCTCTAGRTCACTTTTTTCCTATTTTTTTTCCCCACAGGAACACTGACTTCCATCAGTGCAAAGTCCAAATGTCTCAATGGTTACATAATTTTCAATTAGAGTGCTCTAGGCATGAAAATATTTTGGGGAAGGGAACATGACATTTCATTTGTCTTGGGAGATTTACCTTGGCACTCAAAGTAATTGTCAGTACATTAATCATCATTATTTTGTTTAAAGAAACAAACCTTTGATGAATAGTCTCACTTTCACCTGCCAGAATTCTGTTTCAGAGAACAGTTACATAGCTAGTTACACAGTACTATCACAAAGTAGGGATGGAGTGCGGAAATCACCCCAAATGCAGACAAATAGACTTGCTAGCTTCTGACTTTTGCCAGGAGAGGGTCTGGAACCCCAGCATAGCAGTGGGAATAGGAGGCAATGGGCAGAGGCGGTGAGAGAAAAGGTCTGTGAGAAAACTTGTTTCTCTGACTGATTAGAAGCTTTTAAAATCAAAACCTTAAGCCAGATATGTACTTTTAAAAGATAATGTAAGAGCTTCTCTCAGTTTAATGCACTGCATCAGAAATAATTCAGAGTAGAGTGAAAATGAATGGTGGAAGAATGAAGATGCTTGTAAATATCAAGAAATAATAATTAAAAAAAAAAACTAAAGTTTTACAACGTAAACTTTAAATATTAAAAAACCACCTCCGTATTTGATGCTTGTAAGCCAAATTTCAGTGCAATGAGAATTTTTACTGCACTGCTATAAACCCATGAAAATAAATGTTATAATATAAATCCCAAGAGGACTATAACCATACCAGGGCAAACAAGATACTTCAATAAAAAGTGCCTTAGAGTTGGAGCTGAAATTTACTGCAAATAGTAATTCAGTTTGACAGTGCAAGTATGTTGCAAAATAAAAAGAAAAGCAGTGAGCCAGATGGGAAGTGCTTAGCATAAAGGAAGGTCCAAGAGAGAAATAAAGTCAGATCACTGGTTTTCAGTCTGGTTTGAATTTAAAAAAAAGTTATAAATCTGTAACTTTTTAAATGTCTCTATACAAATCTTCTTAAAGTGACTAAATGCAAGAAAGGTGCAGATAACATGACCAAAACGCTCCTCAGACCGAAACAACCTGCTCAGGAGAGAATAGATGGCAGCAGTGATGTTAGTGCCATCTGGTATCTTCATCTTCTGGTTTGTTTGCTTTGTTGTTGCTTATTTCAAAATAAAACAAAATTAGACACCAGCACACTTACTGCATGTGAAAGACATGCAAGTGTTCAGTAGTCCCCCTTCCTTTGGCAGAAGCGGAAACTGGRCAACATCCTCCACATGCAACCTGGTTTGGAAGGCTTCAGGATGTGCTTGGTCAAAATAACGGGGACTAGACATACTTTTGGGTTTTTTGTGTTTTTTGGCTTTTTTTTTTTTTNGGGGGGGTGGGTTTGGAAACAGATTCCTGATCAGTCTAAACGTTTGTTTAAGATGTGAACTGCTAGGAGTTTTGCTGATGGGAAATGAGCCCTGCTGCTTACTTCTTTTTTGCTATACAGAAGAGGAAATTAGTATCTAAGCAATTGCAGAAAATTTTGACTCGAGATTTTTAGGACTTTCTGTTGGAAATAATTTGAAATTACATTCCTTGCTCCTAAGAGAGTGCAACAGAGAGGGAGGGGAAGGCAACATTTTCTAGAGGGGTCCTGTACAGAAGAAGAAGAAAAGTAAGAGGCAGAAAAATGCTGAGGCAAAGGAAAAAGGGCTTCCACTTGAGTCTGTAGTTATATGGCTATGCTTCTTTATAATGAGCTTACCTATGAAATCTATTAATGGCATAGATCACATAGGAAAGAAACCAATAGCAGCAGCAAACGGCACCTTATAGTATGATACTGTTTTGTTTGTAATTGACTCTGAGATCTAATACTCATTAAAATATGCTTTTGTCACTTAGAGAGTTCTTAGATTATCAAGCCTTTACAGGCCACTCAAGCAGTTCTTAATAGAAAGTGTGATTGATTTCTGAGGGTTTTCCTCAGGTCTTTTACCCATGTTCTCCCATTCTGTCCAGACAGTAAGTACACTTCATTTGTTCCAGATAGATAGTTAAAAATGAAAACTAATAATTCCAGTCAGCAAAGCTGGCAGTGCAATTATGTCTTGACATATATAATGTGAGGAAGCTCGAGTGCATCTGAAGATGAGCTGCTGCAGCTAATCTGCCATGTGTGGTGACTAATTTGTTTGGAGAACTGAAAGTGAAATTAAGATCTTGCACCAGGACTTCAGTGAGAGGATTTTTTGTTTTGCCAAAATATTGATTCTGCTAGCAGTGTAATGTGAACAAAGATATAAGATTGCTTTTTTGCACACCTTTGACTCAGAAGGAATGATAATGTGATTTTTGTGTATAAAACTGACTGACAAACATGATCTATCAGTGGATTGTAATGGGCAAAGAGGATAAATCAGAGAAGAAATCATGTTTGCATTGCATTTGCCTGAAGTCTGGTTCTGTGAGAGTGAACCAGTTTAAAGTACATATTACTTCAAAGAATTTCTAGTTGCAACATCCTATGAATCTTTATAACTTTTTGAATGAGCATAGATTAACTGTAGCATTGAAATAAACCTGGTCAGTAGGTTGTTTCTGTTATTCTAGTACAGCTTTTCTGTTGTTCTTATGATGTATTTTTCTCTGTGAACTGTGCTGGTTAAAACATTACAGAAATAAAAATGGTACCCTGACAKGCATTTTAATTAGAAAACATGAGCTGAGAGACAATGGAGTTGTCATTCATACTATTGCAAGTACTTCCTCAWGACATTTCTTTCACAACCTGATCAACATGTCGCTTGGAAGTAGCAGGGCAAATTAATAAATAGTAACTTTTTGGGGAACCATGTTTTACTGAGAGTTCACACTCTAATCTGGAGCATGGATTGATTTATGGATGGTGTGTACCCCTCTGCCTCAGGGAAATACTGTCCTGTCGCTTACAGAACAATTTTCTCTATCATTTACTCCTGGACAAGTACATCTCCTATTAATACTTTTGCTGGGTGAAAAAAATTCTCTGTCCTTGTTAAGCAGACATTTTCTTTCCTAGSTGCAGCAGCACTACATGAAGAGGCTCCCATCCTGTAATATTTTTCTTTCATGGAAACTAAAATCCATGACTATCTACCAGCAGAGCTACTGATGTGRCAGCATCTTGAATAGTCTTTGTGAATCTCTTTTTGTTGATTGGAAGTTAAACTGGGTAAGGCATTAACTATTTAATAGGGACCGAAACAGATCAGGATGTGTTTATCAAAGCAACTTTTGTTAGCAYCCATAAGAGAGCTGTAATCTCTAGCAGGGAAATGGTGATGGTTAACGGGGAAGAGTCTGGGAGAGACTTTCTTAAACCATGGATCAGGAGATAATATATGTATACACATGTGGGCTTCTCTGTGTGAATTATTTATATGAGCATGTCCTTTTCACCCAGTTCTCCAGCTGGGCCTGCGCAACATAGAGGAGAGAGTCCACCGAGAGTGAGTCCCTCATTTGTACTTAGAGCATACAGCTTCTCCTGACTGCCAACACTGGTGAGTCATATGCAGATTTCATCTGAGTTGCTCACAACTTTGAAAAGAAAATCATTATTTGTGCAAATGGGATATTTTTATCCTAAAATGTCTGTTAACTAAAGCAGTATTGATAATTTGGAATGGGTAGGGGGTGAATATTTTGTAACTGGATGTTTTGAGGGGAGAATATTTTCAATGTGTTTGTCTTTCAGTAGTGGTAGCTGTTTTACAAGGTGGGTAGCAGCTCTGTAATTAAAAATGACCAAAAATATCTTATGGGGAAGAATGAGGTACATAAATTGTAAGTGGTTCTAGAGTAGAATATGACTATTTATTTGCTGAACTTTATTTATATTTAGAGAAGAATAACTTACTCCAATGTTGACACTTCATACTGGCTTACTTGGTTTTAGATATTCTTTATATAAAAAAAYGTAATTTCTCTTTACTTTCACACAGTGATACTTGGTGCTCTTTTATATTCATTGAGTGCTGTGTGTCCCAGTGATTCAGCAGACTGATATATAGTTGAGTACCATCCTGAATGCACAACATCTGCCACTACTCCTCTGCAAGCTGAACAYCTCTCATAAGCAGAGCATGCAGGCTTGTCATAAACAGCGTGATTTCAGGAATTAAACACATTATTTGGGAATTAAAATACTATTTCACAATATAAGGAAGTCTGTATGTTCTCTAGAAAACAAACGTAAAAATGTTTTCCCTGTGATATCTTGAAAGACCTTATTTTGTTTGCTTTTTTTTTTTTTAAATTTCAATTTCAAAACATGTACATTGGTTTTAAAAGTTTCATAAATGGATTGCCTGGTTCAACTCAAAATTCACTAGCCATTCTAATTTCTTCTTAAGACAGAATATTTTTCACACATTAATTTTTCGCACATTAGTAAGAACTGCATTTAGTGTACTGTCAGAGAAAGGCTGGCTACAGAACACTTTGATTTTTCACTGAAATTGTGAAGATTAGCTGTGTTTGAATGGTGGTGCCAGCACATTTGGCAAGGTTGCAAGGACTGGTGAAAAGTGAGGATGCTGAATGTTATGTGAATGTTGGAATGGCTCTTCCATTGGTTCTTCGAGCTGAGAGGATCAAAGCCTTGATGAAAAGAAAGAAAGGAAGAAAGGAAGAAAGGAAGAAAGGAAGGAAGAAAGGAAGAAAGGAAAGAAGAAAGAAAGAGGCACATTTTATGTACCAAAGCCATGAGCAGAATGAGGACAAGACTTGTTTTCCTAAGCTTTTCAAGTATCAGACAGATATCTATGTATTTTTGAGAGTTTCCTGGCTCAGCTTTGGTCTTGACCTATATAAGACCTTCAACCTTTTTCCTCCTGTCTTGAGTAACCTCAGAGCACCAAGCCTGACAGAGTTCAAGAAGCATTTGGGCAGGGCTCTCAGGAATATGGTGTGATTCTCTGGGCTGTCCTGTGCAGGSCCAGGAGTTGGACTTTGATGATCATTATGGACCTCTTCCAACTCAGAATATTCTGCTATTCGGTGGTCTTTAATATTCTGCAGGCTTGGACTCTGCAGGCTTTTGTTCTCTCCAAGCACATTATCTGCATTTGATTTCTACAAGTACTTGACATGCAATTCCTCACAGTCAGTATCTGTTGTGCCTGTTTCTTCTATCTTTAGCTTTAAGAGCACAGTACAATGGATTCTTTCTAATGTTATCGTGCCTTTATTTCATGAGAACAGAACAAGTAAAAATCTCCATAGATGAAAGAGATGCTCCTTACCATCATATTAAAATACTGAATTAAGACTGAAGCTTATAAAACAAACTTTTCTACTTATGTTGTTGGAGTAGTCAAAGGGAATTTTCAGATAGAATCAGATTGTTTATGGTGTTTCATTCTTATTTTGTKTTGTTTTATAACCTTTTTGTGTTGCACAGCTTCTTGAGTCCCAAGAGGTAGTTGGGTAATTTTACTTGTCCTTTTTTTTGGGTGTTTTTTTTTTTTTTTTTTTCCCACAGGACAAGAGGGAAGTACAGTAAGGCATTGCTACTTGACTACTATGCTGTATTTGATTTCGTAGTTCAGAAATTCTTTCCTGAACTGTTTTGATGTTGTAAGTAATAATAAATTACATGGGCATTCTTTCATCAAGATAAGCAAATAAAAATATCGAAAAGTATGAAAGATATTGTGCCAACCTTTAGGGTTTTGAAATTCTTCTCTTTCTACTTTCCATCCTATTTAATTTTTTTGCTATTATTCTCATGTCTAGTAGTTAAATAGCATATTCCTAAGGTTTTGTGTCCAGTGGTATCAAAGAAAGATTTCTTTTCCTTCAACGGACACCTTATTTTTTTTTTTTTATTGAAGGCTGGAGTTTGAAACCTTTAGAGGAGAAAGGTTTAAAAACAGGTTTGGAAATGTTATATTTTAAAGTTCATATATTGCAGCTTCCACTAGTTTCATACATTCTTACTGCATCTAATTTAAAGTTGCTTTGGAAGGAAAAARTATTTACATATACATTTTACTTATTGTTACCTTTATAGAAAATAAGTGCACACCTGGCACAGGGAGAAGAACTGTGATAAGTTTTTTTCCTTTGATCTTTAAACTTCTCTTGCTGTGGCTGGGACTAACTCTGAGTATGCTAATAGCTCTTCAATTTAGCAAATAAYTTGCTTATACTGATAAAATTTCCTACAAATGACTGAGTATAGCAGAAGATTGAGTTATTCCCCATGAAAGCAAAAAGTCTTGAATAGTGCCRTGCAGTATTCAGGCAGATTTACTTATAATCTTATGAGCATGCAGGCCTTTGATTTTTTCAAGAAAATGCTTTGATATTTTCAGTGGCATCTTAAACATAAGCCTGACATTTTGCCATTAGGAAATAACAGAAAAAAAGGAATTAGAAATGGAATAAAAGATCACTGGTGAGTGAAAGCTCATACATATATATCAAACAGCCATCACCTCAATGCTCATAAAAGAGAAACTTCCATTGCCATTGAGAAAACATTTCCAGCTTATAGGGACACTTACAAAACAGCCTCAAAGATTAATCTGGAAACTAAGATTGATGCCTGTATCACTCGTAACCAGAAGAATGAAACTGATGTGGGCATAAAATACTTGTAGAAGAGGCTGCTGTTTGTAACCCAGGCAGTTTAACTGCACAGAGCTATAAATTGCCATACCTGGCTGAATGAAGAAGGTGGTTCCTACTGTATGGGTTAAAATATTTAAGATGAGATTTTCAGGAAAGATAATACTGATGATCTGGGAGTAACAGCAACTGTTCTAACATGTACTTAGCCTGAAATTTGCCGGTTTGTTTAGACCTAAAGAGGAACTTGTGTGCCTGAAAACTTTTCTATATTTTTTCAGTTAAATGGTGCAATAAAATACTATTCTTCCATGTAAGACAATGAATATTTCTGGTATTGTACTTTTCTTGCAGCACTGAAATGTTCCAATGTGTGAATTGTTTGGCACTTTTTTTTTTTTTTTTAATATGTGTTAAAATGAATAAACCCAATTCTTAATGAGAACCACACYGATAATCCATCAATTTGGATCCTTTATATTTGGCACACAGGTCATTTGAATCATCTTCATGCATTTCCCAAAATAAGGAATACTTTGAAATAGTATTTAAAATATTTAAMTAATACTAAGCATATGCATCTGTTATGCAGAGTTCTCCTTTTTCGTGATTTGCTTATGAAAAGTTAAATACTCAGTAACTTTAAGTTTGCATTAATATACCAAATATCACATAATCAAATATAACTGAAACATTTGAGACACACTTTCAAAACAAAACCCTTCTCTTTTCTGGTTTTCTCATGACAGAGTCCCAGCAGGGGGCTCCCAGGTAACACAAAAATCTGCAGCAGTCTTAATACACGCTTGGTGCCCACATTTGGATGATAGCACATATTTTAAAGCTTTCTGGAATTTGAGTTAAATTACTCCTTATAGTAGACTTTTCTTTCTTTCTTTCTTTCTTTCTTTCTTTCTTTCTTTCTTTCTTTCTTTCTTTCTTTCTTTCTTTCTTTCTTTCTTTCTTTCTTTCTTTCTTT
>NW_026623303.1:743265-789819 GCF_030028575.1 Malurus melanocephalus | reverse complement strand
CTTCCTTCCTTCCTTCCTTCCTTCCTTCCTTCCTTCCTTCCTTCCTTCCTTCCTTCCTTCCTTCCTTCCTTCCTTCCTTCCTTCCTGCCATTTTTTTAGTTGCTGAATTCTTTGGCTCATCTTGAAATGCTTCAGTGGCAACTGCTTTTTCTTGCATCCAAAGGTAGGTAATAAAAAGTTGAAAATTTTGCCTTAAGGTCTTTTAAAACCTGGCTGACACAGGTCTTGTGCCAGTTTAGGCATAACTCCACCTAATATCCAAGAGAAATAATTTGGAATCCTTATGCACTTTAGTAATTCTCTGTAGATGTATTAAATGTATACCCTGGATTGTCAAATTATGTTAAGAGTAGAATTATCTGTATCAGTATCAGTAAATAAATAATTTTAAAAATGAAATATTGCTATGCCTTTCTAGAATCCTGCCGAAAAAAGTAGAAGTGCTAATTTTATAGCTTTTTCATTTACTTCTTTCAGTGAAAGACTCAACAACCTTGTAAGAAGACAAGTAAGCCAGTAGCCAACCATATTTGAAATTATGCCAGCTGGGGTCAATTGAATATTTCTTAGAAAATAATCTGACAATCTTTTATTCTTCTCCCTTCCCTCCACATGAAAAAAGTCTGACTAGAGATGTGTRAAAAGTATTTCTTCAGAAACATTTGTTCAGGTATGGAAATACTTCTTGTACAATAGTTCAGGACTAATAAAACAGAAATTTTGATTATTTTTTTAATTGGACTCCAAAGGTGTCCACAGAAGTCTTCTGGCAGAAGAAAATAATGGAAAATGGATTAAGACATTTTTGAACTAAATCCTTACCAATAAAATCTGTGCAACCTTTTTCTTTGTACCCCTTGACCAGGAGATATTAAAACTAATAAATACAGCATTGGAGATATATGTGTGATTTACCTGGATAACTGTTGAGCCTTGAAAAACCTGCTAAATGTTAGCTCTCATTTTACCAAAAAATAGATTACCTTAAGATATATGGTCCTTTGTAAAAAGGCTTACAATAAATGTGAGAACAAGTTTGAAACACCTGATAACTGCTAATAAACCACAAAATATTACGATTTCCACACTAGATTTACTTTCCAGGTTTGTGACTTAAACAAATATAATAGGAATAGGACTGGAAGGAGATTTATGCTTTCAATATAGCCATTTGATCACACTGTCTCACATAGTTTACAAATCCATCTATCTAAAGACTATGAAAAATGCTGCATTTGCAGTCTCTTGTGACCATGATCTCAGAGGTTGCTAGAGAGGCTCTGCTAAAAGAGACATCAGCTGCATGCAACAGAGCATCAGATAGTTAAACTTCCCAGGCCTGTGAAGTTCCAAGGAGTTCACACTTCCCCAGGTTTCTTCTGCTTGTGCCGTGATATATGGGAGATGTCAGCTTACCTTTTGTATGTAACTTATCTTCTCACACTATAAATTCCTCCATCTGATGTATAGAATTGATGGTAGTATATATATTGAGGGCATATATATTTCTTCTTGGATGACTGGTGTCTTGTTGAACCATGCATATTTTTATGCACATGGCTAGGAAAAGTTTGTCTTGGGCATTTTTTTGTGAACACGAAGAACTGAATATGTGGACACATTGCATATGTAGAAAACACATAGTTCTGCAATAAGTAAGCACAAATAATTTGTGCAGTTTATAACACCAGGTATGTTGATACTATAGCATAAGTGTCAAACACAGAAATATACTACTGTAGTTTATGGAGGAATTAATTTTATATTTTACATTTTATTATACTCATGGGAATCGCTATTATGTGGACTGTGAATTCTCTTGCAGCTACTTTTAAGCCAGGCCAATGATACTTTAGAAGAAAGGCTAATCTTCTTTTTATGTGGAGATATTTATAGAAAAGTGAGGGTTAATGAGAAAATAAATTGCCTGAAAGCATTTTGGATGCATTATTATTTGCATCTTTGCRCTGCCCTCAAAAAAGGGTTTTAATTCATCGTAAAATTATTTATAAACACGGCATTGATTGCCGTAGTGAATTAAATCAGTGCAGGGTTGCTCTTCACATTAACACCCTTAAACACTTCACAAGGTACCAGCCAACCTTCTGCRTGCTGCAGCACAGAGCAGACATGGCCTGGTGGCTCTGGGCTTTGTGAACAAGGGGATGGCTCTGAGAACAGCAGSCCCCACAACCTGGCAGCATTTATTAATTTTCCTGCTACACTTTTGTGTCATTTATGTCCCAGCATTTGTTCAGGATTTCAGCAGCTTTCTAGGCAGTGTTTATTGGGAAAGTGCTTGTCTCTTTGTGAGAGAACTCCTAAATTAAGACTTGTCCCTGTTTTGTATCTAACTGCATTCATCAATTTGGTGTAGGTCTGGTAAAATATTTGCCTAATTTACCTGCCTGATAYATTTATTGCACAGAAATGCAATTGCACAGATTGATCCCTCATCCTATTGCCCTCTGATTTTTGACTGAACAACCATTTCACTGATGTAATGAGTCATCATCAATATAAATTAAATGAGAGTAAGATTGGTTTTAAGCAGCTAAAAACGGACATTTTGTCCTTCAGTATTAATTGGTCTCAGCAGGCTCAAAATGAATAGTAAGTAAGTTGGAAATCTGCAGCAAAGTACAGATTTAGATACTGCCCCTTTAAAATTTTTATTGTTAGGGGAAATTGCTTTTTACTAAATGGCTTTTTAATGAACTTCAGGACCTGGAAAATACACATAATGTAGTATGTACCAAATGTACATTGATATGAAATATACTAAAGTATGTTAACATAATAGGACTCAGCATAGATCTATTTAATGTACCTGTATATAGACTTATATAAAAACTAATCTGTATACACTAAATAATCTGTACTGCTAACAATATATTCCAGCTATCTAAGTTAAATTGCAGTGGTTTTTAAAATGCTTTTGCCTTTTTCTTTCAATAATACAAGTAAGCATTGTAACTGTGTATGTCCATCTGGTGTTCCTTGCAAAGTACAAGCAGCAAGAAATTTGTTACAAATCTAGGATTTCAGGGGAAAAGCCATTATGCAAACTTAAGCACTAACTTCCAGAGTATTCAGTTTAAATACAGGCTGCTTCAATGGTGTAGATCTAAAGGCCACACTGAAACATCAGGAGTTACATGGCTCAGTTGTGAAAAGCTTGTGAGGATTTTCTTTCTGATTACACAGTTGGAAAATGTCTCTGCATCCAGGCTTTTATGGTGTGTAGAAGAGAAAGCTGAGCTAGCAAATACACAAAAGTTCCTTTCTTGTTTAATGCCTACCCCCTAAAAGCAAGTAAGAAGGAAATGCTTGTAAAAACTTGCCTATACTATTACTGCATGAAGTGATTCTCAGAGTGTGTATATAAATTTATATGAAATACCTCTTGATCAAAAGTACTTTAGTGCTACTCTCTGTCATTAAATTCTTTTTTCATTTGATTTTTGTCGCCCAATATGTTTGAGCCAACTATAACAGTGTTATTTATACACACTAGGGATAAGCTTTGGTGTGACTAGAGTTCTTTTAAAAGTAAGATGTAGTAAAAAAAATTAAAGACCATTTAATTTAAAAGTACAATTTTGAGGCMGATTAGATTCACAGTGAAAGAGTAATAATTTCAAAGTATTGTATGATATTTGCATTTCTGATATGGGAGAAAAGGAGGACTTGCTCAGATTTAGTAGGCAGAACACAGTCTGTTAAATAGAGGATAAGAAAATCATCCAAAATCTATTTATACCAAGACAGTTAGAAATGATGTGCTGACTAGAAAATACATAACCCATACTCTGCTGTGTCTTTCAGCTTTAAAATTAAGCATTTGTTAAATATTGTCTAATTATATTTAATTGTTCTTCAGATAGTATTCATGAGGTTAAATAGTTGACATATCAGTTCAGTAATCTGAATTTGATCTAGAATCTGCTTGAATTAAGTGGATCTTTGAAAAAAGCTTAGTGGGCTTTGCTCTACAAAATGCTTATTTAGTTCTTCAAAGTGTTCTACTTGATAGCTGCAATCAATTACAGCATCTAAAGCTTATGTTGAAATTCAAGCCTGTGAAGCCAGTTGTGACTCCACCAGCCTGCTTATGTACTTAACTACTGATTACAAGAGCTGATGCTCATATATTTAAAGCTGAGTCCTTGCTCAGAACTTGTGTGTTTCTGCTGCTTATTTTTTTAAATACTCTCTATAGAGAACAAGTCAACCTGGAGGGTTTCCTTGTCTTCTCTATGCTACATATTAAAAATACTATGTTACATGGAATAAAAAACAAGTTGGATTAAACAGGAGGAAAAAGTTCTAAATTTATTTGATAACTCAGGGTATATGGAGTTTATGAATAGCTGCTCCCCACAGAGCTGTGTTTCTGCCATGTCTGCTGTACCCTGGGGGCATGAGGGGGAGGATTCACTACACATGACCCCGGAGGGAACTCAGTTTGCATGTGTCCTCTCCTCAGGGATGAGGAAAGCACATCTTTTGGGGATGGACAGCTGATGTATTCACCCTGGCTGTTTTGCAGGCTATTTGTGCAAAAATAAGAGAGCAATGCTGTCTCTGAGTTACATCTGGGCCAGTTATACCTGGCCTGGTAGCRAGAGAGGACCCTAGCTTTCTTCCTTTTCTTGTCATTTCAGCCTTCCTTTTCCATTTGTGCTATTTATTAACTACAGATTTGCCACTTAAATTTATTGAGCCTGCCAGCTCCATTTTGTCTTTGATGCTGAATAAAACCTTGGTGTTTTGGAAGAAGTATTTTTGGTTTGCACATAGAAGCCCATAAGCAGCTGGAGGTTTTCTGAGTTACCTGCAGTAGTAAATGTTTACATAAATGATGCCTCTTAAGTTTTAGGTGCTGTACTCACTTTTGTCTTAAAATTCTTCAGCTAGTGTACAGAAAATGTGCTTTCAGTTATATAGTACTATAATGATACCTGTGTCATGTATTCTTAATCAGATGATGTTTAAGAATTATAAAATCCTGTGTTGATTGGTAGGTTTCATTTTGTATAATAAATGAGTGAACTAGTAATGATATTGCATGGAGGTATTTAAAAGATGTGTAGATATGGAATTTAGGGACCTGGTTTAGTGGTTTAGTGGCAGTGTGAGGTAAATGTTTGGATGGGATGATCCTAAAGGACCTTTTCCACCTAAACATAGTAATACTTCTGTAATCATCTTGCACCAGCCATGACAGTTACAGACTAGGAAGAGGAGATGGCAACAGGAATGACAGAGAGACAGACAATTCAAACAGTCTGCAAGTAGCTGAAGGGACAAAGAAGACAATCCTTCTGCCTCAGGATCAATTTGCCATGCCCTTTTCCTCCCTTTTTTTTTCCTTCTGAGTTAAAGGAATGCTCCTTGCAGTGCACTGCCTGTGATAAGGGGTCATGCTGACAGCCAGCAGACACATAKGCTTGTTTAAAGGTCTGTTGGGAAGAAAGTTTGCAGCAGGTGCGGTGTGACCTGTGGCAGGTGAACAGGCATCCACAATGTGCATCTGAACTGTCTCCCTCATCCCTACCCCTTCCTAATAGCTGTACATTGAGGAATGTCTTCATTTGCCTGTGAATCCTTGAAAGTGACCCTCTGAGACTGAAATGTTTTGGGAAGTGTAAGAAACTGTTAATAGTCTCTTGACTTATTTTTGCAAAGTTCTTGYATATTTTTAAGGTTTAAAAATATAAAGGGAGTCCCAAATTGGTTCTCATGACTCATAAAATGCTTATTGCTAAATATTTTGCCATTGATATATATATAAGGAATATATTTTCTAGCATTTTCAAGATTTTAATCTAATAAAATATTACTTTATAATTTGCTCTGTACTTTTTCTGAGGTGAAATAAAGTGTAGCTTTTTATTTCACTATATAGTTGACATGGGCTTTTATAATTTGGAACAGCTGTGGTCTTTTTTTTTTTTTTTTTTTTTTTTTTTTTTTATCTTTTTTTGTTTTTTTTTTTTTTTTTTTTTTTTTTTTTTTGGTCTGGAACTGTTTAAGTAACACAAGTAGGACAATCTATTGAGTATGTGTAAATAGGCTACTTGTTGCCATGACGGGTTGTCCTCAAAAGGACTCGACAACTGACTCCTTAAGGATATCCATGAAGGTATTTAGAGGAAAACCAAAACTTCATAGTCCCAAATCATGGCAATGCAAAAGCAATCCACAAGCCACTAAAATACAACTGTCTAGCAAATTTCTTTAGTAACACTCTCAGCTATATTGCCAAAATTGAGGAAGCAAAAAGGGAAGTTTCCACAAAAACATACTTTCAAGATTATACTTAAAAACTGCACATTCTACATTTAAATACASCTTTTCTTGCATCCCACCTCTAGGATATGCTTCCAAGGATATTGCATGAATTAGTGGTTAGTAAAGCCAATGTTTAATTGATCAATTCTCATTTGTGAATTGGCTGGAGGTGGGTGAATTTGTCTACCAGTGTTTGCATCACAGAAAACTTCATTTGTGAAAGAAATGGTGAAATAAATCCTTATGCTGAARGCAAAGATTATTCTTCCCCTTGTCCTCTTGCAGTTGTAGCAGTGCCTAGGAAAGTGTCATCATCTACTGTAGCAGTATGAAAATGTGGGGTCACACAGAAACCAAAAGTTTCAGATGCTCCAAACCAGATCTTCACATCTTTCACATCTTGTCAGTCCCCATATGCGCAGGCTCCCTTGCCTTGAAATAAAAAATTGCTCTAATGAAAGGTGGGTTTGYGTCTGAAGAAGGGAGACAAATCTGTGCAAATGTGCTGCTGAAGATATGTTTTGCTTCTGAACAACTTGCATTTCTGAAGGATATGCTCCTTCCAACACACCAGATTAAATTCTGCTGTTGGTTATTGTGAGGCAATGTCATGATAAAAGAACAGATGTCTCCAAAGCAACAAGGTGTCATTGCTCTGCTAGTGAAAATCTGAGATTTAAGAGGTGGCATAAAATACTAGGAAAGGATGATTTTAGTCAGAGCTTCCATCCCTGACATCATGACATAAGAATTTGAATACAGAATGCAGTACAATAAATTATTAATGGTTCCTTAAATTTCTCAAACACACATTACATGTCTGGCATCTTATTTGGGAAAGGAGGAGAAAGGAGAAGAAAAAGAAGTAACAGTATGTACTGGTTTAAGAATCTATCGCTTTGGGGGAAGCTTTTAGAGAATCCTGCCTGAACAGGCAATAAAAGTAAAGAGAGACACTGCTAGTGCCAGAAGGGGTAGAGCTAATGGGATCCAATCACTTGTTAAAAATGGGGCAAAAAAAMCCCAAGAATAATCCAGTATTTTTTAGCTCTACTGGCACCAGGAGAGAAAACTGTCCCATACACCAGCCTCACAGTGCTGCAGGTTTGCACATTACCCCAAAGCGATTTTTTTTCTTTCTCTTAGGAAGCAAGTGGCTATACCACAGAAAACGGTAATAGCTGCTGGTGGGGAGTACTTGTCAGAAAGTGAAGAAACACARTCTTTGGGTACATAATAATGAATGGTGACACTCAACTTTCCTGGCATATTTGGAATGAAATTTAGTGGAAATATCACCATGGAGTTAAATGTGTTGTGTGTGTAGTTCTTGGGTGAAAAGATGAAAAAGTTATTTGGTTAGCAATGTCACACATTTTTCACTGCTGTGAAAAATTAACAGAACTGGCTTTTGAAGCAAGAGACATAAGAACAATACGCAATTTTAGAGGTCAGAAGGCTTAGGAGTATTCTGTGTCTGCACAAATTTATAGTCACACAGTGCTCTTTAAACTGTGGGAACAAAGCACCTGAAAGTTACTGGAAGAAACAGCTAAAAGGTTGTTGCRTTCATCATAGAAATAACACAATAATGGAGACATACTGCAGTGATAATGTTTTGTTATATGATCTAGAGCCAGTCCAGTGTATTATGTGCATGTTTCCCTTGTTTATTTATCTGTAAAGCCAAATGGTTAGCCTTGGTTTATTCTTCCTCTGCACTGTTGATGCTGAATATTACTTCAATGACAAACTGCTGTGTACATGGGTACAAGCAAACAGGTTATTTTAGAGTTGTTATGGTTGTTCCAATTTCTGTTTAAAGAAGGCAGTAAAATTTTATAACTGAGCCTGAATGGAAACATTAACTCTGGACTGAAAATAGAAAAGCTGTTTGGGGAACAGGAGGCATGAGAGAAAGGAAGCATTTAAATCATCCTCAAGATATGATTTAAGGCCCTGACTAATTTGTCAGGAACTCAGACTCTGGTTGCAGCATAATTGGTGTTGTCTTTCTTGTTCAAGTCATGCCAGGCCAATGTTCTGTTTTCAGCAAGGAAAATGAAACTCGCAGGTCGCAACCCATGGGAGAGGTTTGGTGATACTGTCTTCATGCTGGCTACTGCACAGAAGCTAAATTAAGGTAATATGCTGCAAAATTTCTTTCCCACTTGTGAAATGAAGATTGAAACTGTGTTCAAATTTCTAACAGACAATGCTGAGTTTTGCCTAAAAACATTTTCTGCAGTGTTTTCTCATGTTTTGTTTCTTATGAGGTATATATGTCATCTGGAATATGAAAAAATGGATACTCACATAAGCTAAAGATAACCTATAGRCCAGCAGAAGCATACTTACTATCATGAGGGAAGTTACCACCCATAACAGATGCAAGTTTAGTGCAATAACTGCAACCTGTTGTATGAAAAAAATTTTAATGTATCTTTAGTTTTTTCTTCTACTCATTTGTTATTTTTGCCTTTGGTTAGATCTTTCTTGTGGGCTGGGGACACTACATGTGTTTTCACTGGCAACTACAGCCCTAACGCTCTTCACCAGATGTGTCTGAACAGCTGCCTTGTCCTTGGAGAAAACATGGTGCATCAGCTTGAGCTGTGAGAAAGACCTGAGAGCCCAGCATGTCTTTCTGCATGTGGCTGGTGCTGGCAACACTGTCAATGGCACATCTGGCAGTGCTTGGCCCTGCTGCACCCTGAGACCCCGCTGCGTTCTCTGGGGTGAGAAGGAGGGGAAGCCCAGAGACCTGGGAGATTCAGAGGATGCTCCTGTGGCAGTGTGCATTAAGGGCATGAGGTAGGGATGAGGGAGGAGAAGGGACTTGCACAGTACCAGACTGCAAGCGTGGGGAACATTGAGTGCCCTTTATATTAATGTGTGATTTTCTGCCTTTTTTGTTTTGKTTTGGTTTTTGTTTTGTTTTCCTACACAAGCAGTGAGGAATTGAATGGGGTATGGACGTGCAGAGCTGCAGCTGTTGCAGGGCTCCAGAACTGCTGTTTAGCTATTCAAATGTGAATGGCTATTCAATCACATGAACAAACAACCTTATTAAGCAAAGTTGACCATCTTTGCTGGTGCACTGGAGATTTGCCTGAGCACCTCTGAGAGAAAGAGCATGGGCAGTATGCTCAGGCAAGGTCACAGCTTCTCAGCCATGCTGCTGTTCTGTGGATCAAACTTGTGATAGGGCTTGTAGCAGGCTCACCAGATTTTGGAAAAAGGCTGTTATTAATACCTGAAGCAGGGCATGTGTGTGGAAGCACATCCACAGCACACATTTCATAGCTCATATTGTGTATACAACTGCTTGTAGAGGAGTGCTTGGCTCTAACGCACATTCTTGCCACTGTCCAAATTCTGGAATATAAATAAGTTTAGTTCCTGGTCTTAAAAAAAAAAAAACAGAATATAAAAGAAAAAAAAAGAAAAAGGAGTGGWGAAATAATCTGAAAATTTGTCAGAGCAGAACAAACATTCGTCTCCTAAACACTGTCCTGCAGGAGTCAATTCAATTGGAAGGAACTGTAGGTCCGAAGGCAGTGAAGACATATTTTTCAAATGCCCAMGTTTAGCAGATGATAATGATAGCCTTTGGTCTAACAGCTAATTCCTCATGGGTCCCTCAYGTTCTTTTTCACAACTGAAGTAGCAGTTTTTCTGTGCCAGAGCAGATCTGGCTCTATTAAAGTTGGTAGCAACTGATGCACTGCCGGTGAATCTTACAAGTTGAAAATCAAAACCACAATTAGCCAAAATAATAGCTTTAATTTCTTTTATTTTTCTTGAGAAGCTTGAACTGATGGGTTGGAAGGCTTTCTTTGCATGGCTAGTGTTGTGTTTTAAAAGGTTATGTTCTTATAGGCTAAGAGGTCATTTTAAAATTCTATTTTGACTAAGATCTAAGTTATACTTTCTCAAATATTGCTTTCATTTTGGATTGCTGCAGCCATTTGTTTTGGGTTTTTTTTTTTTTCCTAATTCTGTCTTATGTACAATTTTGAGGTATTTCAGCTAGGTTTTGTGCTTTGTGACTTCTTTTCTGATTTTTTTTTTTTTTTTTTTCCTAATTCTGTCTTATGTACAATTTTGAGGTATTTCAGCTAGGTTTTGTGCTTTGTGACTTCTTTTCTGATTAACTGAACTATGCTTTCAGRTTTATATTCTCCAAACATTATTTTCACTGTTAAATGATAACAATGATCAAAGGTTGTTTCAGGCAGGCAATACTATTTCCAAGCAAAGCTACCTTAACTTCAAAAATAATACAATAAAGGCCTACTCAAGCTCTGCAGCAATCTCAACATAACAAACAATTTGGGTTAGTTTTAATTTTACAGTTGTGTGCCTTATCATTTGATCATGCACGCTCAAACGTTAAGATATATTTTTATCTACAGGAGTGAATATGGTTTGCACCGTATGAAGAATCGGTTGTGGTGGTGAAGAAGCAGTTATAAACCAAGGCAGTTTAAAGAAAACATACACTCAGGCATATAGATAATATTTAAATAATTTATGTAAATTTAAAAATGTCTCCTTTGTATTCCCTATCAAAAGTTGGTCACATTTCTTCAAGTAACTCCAAATTTTAATTTTCCATTGTCTTAAAGAGCTGCTGGAGAAACTTCAGAAAGAAGGGAGTGTTTGCCTAAGCTGTGATTGATTGATTAACAGGTGAGAACCATAATAAAGAACTCCTTAATAGTTTTAAYATACTCAGAAGAGCTGAAAGAAAGAAGCATTAGGCTTTGTTATCCATGGCTATAGCTATTAATGGTAGTGCTGCTGCTMTGTGGAAAATCCTTGGGTGTGTTGTTGTTGACTAAATGGAGCATGCATTGACTCACACAGTGGCACTGTGAAACCAGGAAATAAAGGAGACAAAAGCAGCACTGGTTCTACCTGCACTTCTGCCAGCACAGACACACAGCTGATTGAAACACCCAACATACCGTAGGCCATAAAGGACTGTCCCATCTGGATGGAGTCGAATCATTCGGTTTTTCACTGTCACCCCATGGACAAAGGATTTCTTGTCATTTTGGAAATACGTGTCTGGCACCCAGAGCTGGTCAACCACTCTGTTGTCCAGAGTTAGGTTCAAAGGTATTCCAGAATAAGAGAGCCTCTTATCCCTCCAGGACTGCTGAAAGTACATGGTCAGGGTGTAGTCCTAGGGAAGAAACAAGAAGGGCTTTTTGTATTTTCATACTGATTAGCAGACCAGAAGTTTATTTTCAGATGAGTCTCAGTAGCTGAGGATCAGTAGCAATAGGAAATTAAAGGATCGTTAAGGTGTTGTTGCCATTAGCCATGATCATGAGACTTGGCTTGTTCACATCAGTGTCAAACTTGACACTACTCATCAGTGGCGACAACTGCAACAGACTTTCAAAATCTCTTGACCCTGAGAGAATACACAGCACATCTGGGTCTCCAGTCTGTGGATCAAACTTGGTTTCTGATTTTTTTTTAATGTGAAAAGAGTGGGGTTTAGCTGACCTCAGCCAATTAGCACTGCATAGCACTGAGGATATTCTTCTGATATTCCCTCCCTTCATCCCGAAAGATTCCCCCCACAATCCAAAAGGCCTAGCTCTCCTCAGAAAGTGCAAATACAACCTTGCAAAATAATGGATAACTTCCCATTCCGCATCTGCCAGATGTAATGACTTTAGATAGCCAGGCACATCTCATCTCAGCCTGGGAAATGTGGTGCTTTCTGTCCTTGCCAATTGGATTTTATTCTATCAACACATTTTCTAGGCTATCATGTTATAACTTCGGTGAAGTACCATTTCTGCAGCCTTTCAGCTTTCACTTTGTCTGAAAAGAAATTGTTTCAAAGGCTTGTGATTTGATTTACTCCCTTGTATGTCTTTCTGGGAACTTGGTGATTTTAAAGATAGTCAATTTTTTCATGTGGAAAAGCCCATGTACTTTGTGGCTTATGGAGTTCTTAAAAGATGATTAGAACAGCAGTATGTGGACCATTAGTTTTGCTCATCTCCTCCCCCAGCCTGTTTTCAAGTGACAGGTCACTTTGTCACACATTTTTTATGGTAGAAGTGCATCAAAATCATAGCTATTATTGAAAAAAATTGGTCAGGAGTAAGATTTTCTTTTATGTGACTCAAAACCTTACCTCTGTCATTGTCACAAATCCTAGCCTGGACTCTGATTTTTGAAGAAACAGCATAAAAGCTGTCTGATACAATCTGTGCTCTTCATCTTTTCTTAAGATTGTATCATTGCCATGAAATCAAAGCAGAGTTGTTACCTTTCAAAAAGGCATTTTACCTGAAATGTTGCATCCAACAGAGCTATAAACCACAGACTTATCAGTGAAAGTTGTTAATAAAAATACTGTCCTTCCTTGCCCTGGGCCTGTAGGTTGCTTTTTTTTTTGGATGAAATACCAAATCGTCAGTCAGGGTACAATAGGACAATTACATCCATTGTGAGCACAGACTCCAGATTTGCATGGATTTTTCGAAGATATGCCTGTTTTCAGGCCTGTATGATGATTGCTACCCACAACAGAGACAAGTGGCTGTATGCTGAAGGTTTGTTAATTTTTTTGTTGGCCTGGGTCCCTAGGAGGAGGTCAGGATATCTTCTTTGCTTTTCAGACTGTGCTGGTCAAGCTGGAACTACAAAGTAATGCAGTGATATATATGCTGTGCTTTGCTGAGTAGGTGATTTAATTTAAATAGTAGTACAGAGGAACATGAACCCCAAGGAAGGAAGTTTTTGAATGTACAACTTGAATAGGGGTGGATTAGAAGAATCACTTAAAGAGAAGCTTGCCTTCAGTTCCTCTTACACCTATACAAACACCAGTTGGGAATTGGATGAGAGAAAGTGAAAATTAAAAAACAAAACAAAAAGCAACCAAACAAGAAAAAACAAAACAAAATCCCCCCACCCAACACCACAAATATCCCTAAAGCCCCCACCACTGTTCTGGTGCAGTTTTTGTACGTTGTATCTGTTTCCTAAACTGTTCTATTTCAAGCCTCGTTAGGTAGAAAAACTTCCATGAATGACTGATAAAATTTGAATCCTCAGCGCTTTACCCGGTATCCTCTACATCTTCTGCCTGATCCAGCAAAGCCTATGCAGTCTGCATAGATGTAACTGAAATTCCAATTCTACATAATTATCTTTTTCCTTCTTGTGTTTTTTTATATTTTCACTGGGTCTTAAGGCTGCTTTTGTGGAATTGTTAATGCTGTCCTACAAAAAAGCAAACAATTGATAGTGGGGCCTATGTGATGGCTCTCAAAGCTCAACCAAGAGAAAAATAGGCACAGTAAGTGACAAGAGATCTTAAAGGATGTGATCAAATGAAAGCAAAAGAAATTCTGTCTCTTAGCTATAACTGCAAAAGAATTTGAGTTGCTATCTTTAGTATCATAGTCTGTGTTTCATCCCGCTATGATTTATACAAAATGCTGTTGTTGGCAACACCACAGTAGAGAGAGTGATCCCCTGGTCTGCAGATGTGCTATGCTATGGAGAAGTATGTGGCAAGCCAGCAAGTGTTAATGAGGAAGGAAAAAAATCTTCATCCTAAAGGAATCTCAGTGTTTTTTAACTGAGCAAATTATCTATTTTTTCCCATTCCTCAGTATGCGGGGGTATTACTCATTCAGTATTTTAATGGGAAAAATAGTCTAATGTCATGATTGTGACAGTCCCTGTTGCAGTAAGTTTGTATTTTAAAAAGCATAGTTGAAGATTGTTTTAATGAAAAGCAAATTACACCTGCACTATAATAACCCAAATTTTATAAACTTCCTAATTGTTCTTTAATGTAATACAACCTTACATTTCTAATCTCTCATCAATGCTAGCAAGCCAGGGCTAG
Organism: Malurus melanocephalus; assembly: GCF_030028575.1. NCBI lineage: Eukaryota > Metazoa > Chordata > Aves > Passeriformes > Maluridae > Malurus > Malurus melanocephalus. The sequence goes on along the minus strand of NW_026623303.1, from coordinate 775,628 downwards.
CCACATCTTGGAGGTTTTTGCATTAATTTTTATATTGTACAGTGGTGTGAGTGAAGTGGGGATTTAAAGACTACTTGTCTCTACCCTGTAAAATTTGCAGGGGATTTTTGTGCTTTCAAACTCTAGAGTATATGAATAATTTCTGAATCTGTCACATCTGTAGTGGTAATTGGTTGCAGAATTTTCTTAGCTTTTTAAGAAAGCTTCCCAAGATCTCAAGCATCAGTCAAGATATAAAAATAAATCACTGCATTTAACTTTCATACTTAAGAATTTCTATTCATGAGTTAAAAAAACAGATCCCAATGTAAAGTTAAAAAAGAGAACGTGTCTCTGCAGCTAACTGTTCTTTCAAATTATTTGTTTTTAAAAAGAATTCACTTTTTATAGAAACACACCAAACATTTTTATTGCTGAACTGTACTTTCCATAATTAAAAAAAAATCTGTAATTCTGCAGAAAAATCATGATATTTCAGTGGATTTAATAGTGCTGTTCACGTTTTCTGAAAGTGCCTCCTTACTTTTTTAGGGTGGAGTGAACCTTTAGAACAGTAAATATTTGAGCACCAACGATAAAGCTGTTTTGATATGTATCTGGTCTAGTTTCCATTTTTTTATGTGACAAAATTTGATTGATTAGAATGAGGGTTTTTTTCCTTTCTTTGTAATTGTGCAAGTCTCTTATATCTTTGCATCAAACCATTTGTAAACGTGTGCATGTAGATGTGTACTATAACTTATAAGTAAATCTGTATCAGTGTTTTATTAAGGTACATTAGATTGCTAAGACAAATAGCTACATACTAGTTCTAGATAAGAGAGGTTCTGTGAAAATGTGAGTAAGAGAAATTAGTTTATTTTACTCAAAATTGCAACTTATTTTATAATCTGAATTTAAGCAGTCTCATAAATAAATATTGACACCAAGTCTCTCAGTTCATTTGAGGAATATAAATTTCTTGCAGTAAAGAAAATGAATGGATCATTGAAGCATATTGTACTTGAGGTTAGACAATCAATTTGTAGATACAGGAAGGAACAGACTGAAGCGTCTATACAATAATAATTAATTTTTTATTTCTATGTTTTTTTGTTCCCTAGTATTTGTTTGATGCAATATGTATAGATGATGTAAGGGCAAGAATGGATTTTTTCTTTCCTGTTAAACCTCTCTGAAACCAGAAGAGATACATTACAATAGCTAAGAATTTAGACTTGCGTGAGTAGAAATTACTCTGTGATTTACCAGTTAGCACAGTAGACTACAATGTGGAATATATTGCTATATTATAATCTAACCTCCTGGAATACGAAGAWCTAGTACTTCACCACATTTATCAGTTGAATTATGGATGCTGGTGGAATAAAAGATGAGTTCACATCTGCTATATTGGAAGTTGTTTTGTCTTTTTCAAATTTCATATTTTAAGGAGAAAATGAGGAATCTTTTTAACTTGAAATGTTCAGTTTCATGGTGAAAAACACCTTTGGTTTTTCTTTTTTTCCAAGGTGGCCTTAATGTAAGTTCTGTTATTATTTCATGTACTGAAAAGCAGGTAAGCATACTGTGATATATTTAAGTAATAACTGAATATCAAAGCACCCTCTGAAAATCTTAACAGCTAAAAATGAACAATATGGATGCAGTTATTAGCAAAAGAAATAATATTATGTGAAAATTTAGCTATTCTAGGTTAGCATCATATTTTAGCTCTCTACATGAGTTTACACATGAAGGCACTGCACAGCAAGATGATTACATAGAGTGCACCAATGTCATATTTCTAACAGACAGCAGCATGTATTGGTAGTTGTGGGATGCACACTGTGCACCCAAACAATCTCAAATTTAAATTTTATCCTTGGGAACCATCCACTAATCAAATATCTGGCAGCCTCACAGAAAATGAGATGCTATGTAATTCAGATACATTATAACTTAATCAAGACAAACATAAGTGAAATCACAATTTAAAATTAAATTTGGAATGATGATCAGAATATTAATATTGACTGAAATAACACCATAAATGTAGGAAAGCAATATATGTAAATCCTGTTGTCACTGCAAGCTCTTATTAATTGGGAAAGAGTATTTTCCATGTTTATCTGATATAAGAATAGGAAGGGCAGAGTTTTGACCGAATGGTGAATGCTAAATTTGCAAAAAAATCATACTCATTCCAGTGTTGCAAGCATGTTAATGTATTGGAAGCAGCTACTAGCATCYGCTCAGCAGCAGTTAGCTGTTCTACCTTGGGATTCCAAGGGAAAATCTGTATCCTTACCTGCAAATGAACCATTTTAAGGTAAGAGGATACAAATGGTGATATGAGGTTTTGGGTGTGGTATTTTGGGTTAATGTTTGAAGTTTCTGAGTCTGTGTATGTGTGCGTTTTGTGTTAGAGTTTGGTTGTTTCTTTGTGGGGTGTTTTTGGATCTCCTCCATCTCTTGCCTGCTCCTGGTGTTCAATTCCAGATACTGCACAGAAATTAAGGGAAAAAAAATTATCTGAAATTATGGGGGAAGACTATTTTGGTTCTAATCATATTATTTTCTAAGAATGTCAGTGGAGCTGCACCTCTTCATCAAGTCGGCAGTCCAGACAAGCAAGGAAGCCAGGGAATTAGGGAGCACAGTACTGGTCCAATTGTAATTGCATTTCTCTCTGAGGACATAGTTCAGTGCTCCTGTAGCTGTTTTCAGTGAAGACTAATGCAGCACATGTTACCCAGTTCTTCTCTTATCTATCTTCTATCCAAAGTAGTGGGAAGAGGGGAGAAGGAACAGGTACTCAAATATTCAGTGCACTGCTCTGGTTCACAGAAGGCCATGGTTCTTGTGAACTACACTTCTGACAGGGAAAATGGAAAGCTACACTGACTGCAGAACAATAGGATAAAAATTTTCCATACAGAAGCTATATGGTGTTTTTTAACAGGATCAGAATTTTYACAGCAAACTTCAGTTTTGCAAAAATCATGTTTCCCACCAGAAAACTACAAATCATTTGTAGATGTGAGATGTCTGTCGAAGAAAAAGTTATGCAGAGTCTTGTTAGGCCAAGTGCCAGGCCCTATGCTCTGGTCAAACAGCCACAGGCAGTGCTACAGGCTGGGGGCAGAGGGGTTGGAAAGTGACCCAGCAGAAAAGGACCTGGGGGTACTGGTGACAGCAGCTGAACATGAGCCCTTGTGTGCCCAGGTGGCCAAGTAGGCCAATGACATCCTGGCCTGGATCAGCAATAGTGGCCAGCAGGACAGGCAATGATCATCCCCCTGTTCTCAGCACTGGTGGGTCCACGTCTTGAGTGCTGCATTCAGTTTTAAACCCCTCATTGCAAAAAAGACATGGAAGTGCTGGAGAGTATCCAGAGAAGGGCAACAGAGCTGGTGAAGGGGCTGGAGAGTAACTCATATGAGGAGCGGCTGAGGGAGATGGGCTTGTTTAGTATGAAGAAAAGGAGGCTTGGGGGAACCTTATCTCTCAGTCTATAACTACCTGAAAGGAAGTTGGTCTTTTCTCCCACACAACCAGCAACACGGCAGGAATAAATGGCCTCAAGCTGTACCAAGGTTGACAGGTTGTTCAGGTTGGACATCAGGAGGAATTTCTTCATGGAAAGGGTTATTAAACATTGGAAAAGACTGCACAGTGAGGTGGTAGGGTCACCATCCCTGGAGGTGTTCAGCAAGCAGCTGGATATGGCACTTAGAGCCATGGTCTAGCTGACAAGGTGGTGATCAGTCAAAGGTTGAACTCCATGATACCACAGGCCTCTTTCAACCAAAATGATTCTGTGATGTTTTAATTTTGTTTGATCCAGTCGGTAGTTTCACTTGCTAGTAAAGTGCCTTGCATTTTTGTTGTTCAAATGTGCTGATATTTCTTCAGAAATGGGTTTCATAAAACTTGCTGGCATTTATAACTTCACAACTATGGATGTGGCATCACAGTTGTGTCTTACAGAAAGAAGCAAAGATCTAGCAGGAATCCATATAGCTGTAATGACGATGCTCTTTATTGCTCAAGCACAGCCAAGACAAGATTAGACTCAATAATGTTGGAAGTGAAGGCATTACTATATTTGGATCCAATATTACTCCTTGCAGTCAACGCAGAAGTCCCCTGAACTGCAATAGGGATAAGAATTACATCCAATGTCTTCAATCTGTACTGGAAAAGCAAAGCAAAAGCAAAACATTTCTCAATTGCAACTATAAACTATGTTTTTTGTCGCATTTTGTTTAGTGTTTCAGTACTACTAATTAGCAGAACCCCCAATAAATGCTTTTGATATTTAAATGGGTTGTTATGACAGTTGCGTTCCATTGGCTTGGCATTATTTAATATAGAGGGGGGTAAAATTGGGACCTGCCTCACAGGTCCCGATTTTACCTTGCATCTTGTATTATGCCTCTTGGGGAGAAGAGTAAGGACTTCTAGACTTTAAAACAATAACCCACTGCCTTGCCCTTTGCTGGCTTTTTTCCCTTTTATTTGAACTTTGCTATGAAAGGCTTGAATGTGCCATTTGCTCTTTGTATAGGAAGAAGAGAAATGTTGTTACGAAACACTAATATGGATCATTTTGATTAGAAGTGGACTTGCCAAAATTTAGCAGGAAAGTAAGGTAGCAGGCAAGGTAGGCTTACAGATGCATTACTGTTACTCTACTGCATGCTGGAAGCTCCTTCAAGGAAGGTGAAAAACTACTACACCATTCTCAGCTGCACTTCAAACTTCCAGCCACATAGCCCACTGTCTGGGACAGCGTGAGGTACACCAGCATAACATTTTTCACAGCTCAAATTTAATACCAGGTCTGTCTTAAGTGGCTATGTTAATTGTCAACGTAAGAATCAGAACATATCCATGGTACGATCCATATTCCCAGAAAGATCAATGAACTGCTTTTAGCGCAGTTTTTGTAGGAAACTAGCAATGATATCTATTCCCATGGTATTTGATTTTGCTTTTGAAAGTGGTAGTCCTTTCTGYATTGAGGGTAAAACTGCCACAAAGATGTATGATGGGAGAGGTGGAGAATAAGAAAAATATGGCACAGGAGATGTATATACTTAGGTAAAATGCCATTGTAATGAATGCTGGAGTAAAGAAATACAAGTGTACTGGCATATACAGTTAGCTATATTCAATGTATTTCATGTATTTTTGCAGGCAGCAAATTATGGTGTCCTTGATACTTTGGGTCCAGTGAGGACACCTGGGGATTCAGAAAGAACAGCTTAAAAGAAAACAAAGGAACAGAAAAGTTTCTTACTGCCAAGTAGCCCACAGACCAACATATGTCAATAAAAGCCCAGATCTTTTAGCGCAAATCAGCAATGTAGACAGAAATAAGAGAAAAACATGTTTTCTCTTAGATGTGTCTCTGTGACACAGCTAAAAACAAGTTTCTGCTAAAACCCCCAAACAAACCCAACTTGTCCAGGTGGCCCATACCTGTCTATCKGTGTCTGAGGACTCCAGTTAATGCTCAAGACCAGGTAGGACAATTACAGTGGAAAGTTATTCTAGGTATTATATGCTGCTTGGTGCTGAAGTCCAGGATGTTTAAGCATCCTTCTCCTCTGAGTTTTACAAAGACTTGTCTGTTCATATGCAGGCCTGAAAGGGAATTGTGGAATGACATTTGAGGACCGTGACCTTGTATTCAGGAAGTGCTGTYCTCATCCCCTCTGCAAACAGGCGGAGAAAGCACTCCAAGGAAAAGGAATTTCAAGCTTTAACTGAAATTCCAAAATATTTTATCCAGCTTGGAGATGAAGCATCAATACACAGGAGCAGGACTGGGCATTTGGGTGAAAACTGTGTTTCCCATGTTCTTATGTGGGCTATATGGAGATGGCTCCTTACTGGATGCAGGACTGACTCATGAGCTGGGCTCTGAGGGTCTATCACATGCAATGTGATTTAAGAACTAAAGCAAACTAAGCCAAAGATACTTGGAAGGGTGCAGCACTTTCAAGTTCCCATTAAAGGAAAACACTGTGGAAGAATGAAGAATTAATTAAACCACACTTCCCTTGCTACCTATAAGCAAGATAATTGGAAAGCAGCCTGTTTTCTAACAATGGTTGTTGCTGAAGCATTATTGAAGCTGATTATTCTTTTCCTTTGCAATTTCCATCTAGCTCAGCAGGGGTGAACTATGAGACCGTTACAAAGTGCACTGCATGTCTAAGGAGGATGACACAGTGCTTAGAGCTCAGAATTCCTTGTGGTGTCAGTGCACAGTGCTGCAGTCGAAGCTGAACTGATGGCGATCTTAGGAGCAGATGGGAGAAGTTTGTTGAACTTTGTCTTGAACCCTATTGTATAAGTGGTAAGAGTACCAGAAATCTTACAGAAATTGCACAGAAAGCTAAAGAGGACACAAGAAAGTGAGTATCAGCAATGTAAAAATGAATTGGAGTCACACAAAGCAGCTGATCTTGTGAAGTAAGTTCTGTGCTGTGCAGGGCCTTATCTTAAGCCAAACTTACAAGTAAGAAATCAGAAGTGAAGACAGTCAGCCATGGCTAGAYTCTTTGGCTCCAGAATATGCTTACCAATGTAGGAGGGAAGATATATACATCTTAGTATGAAGTTGGGCTAACTTCATAAAAACAGCAACTGATTTTTTCTTTTTAATGCCTTAATATATATCTACAATTTATTTTTTACCCRTTTAAGAGTAGGAGTTATTTCTATTTCCACGGGCTGGTGATTGAAATCAATTTGGTTCCTCCTGCCTAGTTCTCAGCTGTCATTCTACTGTATCAATTTTCGTTATAGTTTCAAGAAAAGCAGATGGAGGTCAAAGTGACACGCGATGAGTCAGTGGCTCTACCTGGAATAGAAACAGTAATTACTTAGCTGCTGCCAGAGCTTTAGGCTTATGTATACCTTACTGGGGTTTTTGTGTGTGTGTGGGNGGTTGCTTTGTAGCTTTATATGTAACTACTACTTGTCTGTTTTTTCCCTAAATTGCTCAGGACAACTTTGTCATTGTTCATTATACTTATGATTGAATTGTGTTCTATAAAATGGTCAGGATTATGATGACTTAGATTGCCAGAAATATTTTTCCTGTATGTTCTTGGCACACTGACTGCTTTACAGAATTCTAACCCATAAATCATAGTTCAGGCTCATGCTCACCTTTGGTACTGTATTTGGAAACCAGGGACAGAGGAACATCATGACATTTCTCCTTTATAATAACTGTCAAAGTGCACATATTTTGGTCTTGGAGGGGATAACACTAAGAGTATTAGTGACACTGTCACAGTACTAGAAGACTACTGACATGCTGKTTGCAAAATCCTCTGGGAATTTCTAGTCCAATCTCCTGTTTGAAGTCCTGTTGGACTGTAACCAATCCTGTCTCAGGTGAGATATCACTTCCTCAAGCAAATCAAGAATGGGAATTCCACAACACCTGTGGGCAGACTCTTCCGGTGCTGCACTACTTTCCTGGTGAGAAATTTTCCTGACATCTACTCTGACCCTCCCTATGTGCAATTAGTTGCAGTCCTTCATTATTTCATCTGAGTGTTTTTTCTGCAATCTTCCCTTCAGGCAATTGTAGGCTGCCATGAGGTTTTCCTTTGGCTCTTCACCTTGGCCAACCAAAGCAAGGCAAGTTCCTATGTCTATCCTGATAGATTATGTGCTCAAGGCCCTGACCTACATTGATAGCTCCTCACTGGATCCTTTTCAGTTTCTCAGTATTTGGAAAGAAATGCGAGATACTGTTGTAAGCACAGTCTTACCACTACAGAATATAGGAGGACAGTAATATCCCTCTGTGCTGACCATATCCTGCCACTGTCAGTATACAGTTTACATGATGAAGTGCACTTCATGGCTTGTTTTCAGCCACTCTTAATGTAACTACAGAAGCCTTTCTTGTTGCCCTCTCTCTTTTAACTTTCAGGTCTAATGAGGATTTGAAGCAATATTTTTAGGCTTCACAGAATCAAAGACTCATTCAGGTTGGAAGGATCTCACTGAGATTGAGAGAGAACTTGAGACATAGTCAGAGGCAGCCTTAGCTGCTCTCCTAAAATCCAGTGCTGTGATCCTGCCTTTTCTCATTTTTCTCTCCTGTAGAACTCTACTATCTCATAGTACTATCTGAATTCTACTATCTCATTGTAGAATTGCAGCCAAGGCTGCCTCTGACTTTCTTATCTTAGACAAATATTTTCTTGTATTTGTATAGTCTAGCAGGTCATGTTTCCTTGTTAGGTCCTCAGTTAGCAGGAAGCTGTTCATCAGTGCATTCAAGAAGTCTTCTAGATTACCTGAGCCCTCCTGTATAACTGGCAGATACCAGAGTGGTTAGTCTCTCATGAGGAACAGGATCTGTGCATGTGAGACTTCTTCCAGTTGCTGGAAGAAAGTCTCATCTGCWTTTTCTTCCTAGTCAGGATGTCGATAGTGGACACCCCCTACAACAAGGCCAAACAATGTTTGTTTGGCTGCTAACCTTGACCCATAAACTGTTTGGATCCTGATCCATCCCAAGGCAGACTTCCAAGTATTCCAGCTGTTTTCTCACATAGAGGCAGCTCCATTTCCTCTTCTTTCCTGCCAGTTGAACAATAATTTCTATTTCTGGTTTCCTTGCCAGTTCTGTTGCCCWGTTTCCTCCTCCTGCATGCCCCTTTCTGTGTTTCAGTTCATTGAGAAGCTTCTGTGTTAACCTGGCAGTTCTGCTGGTGAAATTCTGGACCTCTTGCATGACAGGGTGGATTGTTCCTGGTTTTCTTTGAAATTCTGCTTCCACTCTTTCTGCTTGATGACAGCTTGCTGAGGAATTTTATTCAGCAATTACCTAAATAAGGCAAATTCTACTGTCCTGATGTCCTAACTCCACTGCTTACTGTCTCAGATATCCTGCAGATCCTGAATTCTGTCATCCTGGGGTCACGGCAAACCAAATGTGCTGTAAATACTTGCTTTTCATCTGGGATGTTTTTACAAAAGGCAGCTTGAGAAAAAGCCCTTCATGCGATTTTTCATGAGCTGCATAATTTAAATATTATTAAGCTGCTTACATGATAATCTAACATCAGAGTCAACGGGTTTCCAACACTGATGCAGGCTTTTCTGTGGAAAATTTGCTTTTGGCTATTTCAGGGAATCAGTTTGCCTTTAAATTTGTGTATTGTTGACACAAAATCCTCAGAGCATAATGCAGGGTATTTTTAGACTGTTGATAATAAAGGACATTGTTTTATTTTTATTTTACTAACAGAATAATCAATTGGATAACTAAYAGTGCTTGCCAATTTAATATGATTAATTTGATTAAAACCCTACAAACCCAGTGCTGTTGCCAGTCTCATGGGAATCAACATTACAAAATATTGTATAGTAYGTGTAGACTTTTTAGGAAAAGAAAAAAACCCAACCAAGAACGAAAAACTCATTAGTCAATTGGAAAGCAACTGATTAATACTCTTGAGAACTGATTAGGATATGGAGGTGCAGGCTGTCTTTCCTGAAAAATATGTAACTAGGTAGAACATGGGATTAGTAACTATTTGAAGAATTGAAAGTTTAGTGCAGAAAACTGGGATTGGAGCCAACATACTGAAAATCTGGGAAACTGTTTTCACAMAGATGACTTTATAAATAAAACAAACCTCACAATCAGTTTTATTTAATGCTCCTGGGACAGGAGATCAGTTGTTTGGAAGTTTTGGTGCATGGCAGAGGTGACCAAGTCATGCCACTRTTCATGGTATAATAAAAAATGCAAGTGATGGCAATGGTGGTGAGTCTTTCTAATCTTCAGTGTGAYAAAACAGCTCTGGCTGGTGACTTCTATATATTGCCTATTATTTGCCTTACTTAATCCCTTAAACCTTGATTAAATAGTAACAAAACCAGTGGGTTTGTATCAGCAGACACTGAATGCTTGGGGATAAACATGCCTGGTAGCCACAAGACTCTCCAGATGGGTATGTTGTATCCAAATAGATGCGTAGTTTTTAATTTATTTATAGCAGGAATGCCATTTATATCTGTTAGGGTATAGTAATAAATTTACTGAACTATAAAACAATTTATCCTCCTTTCTTTCAGCTGATTACAACATCTTAAGGTATCTCAGTATAGTATGAACATCTGTTCCCTGAAGATTGATTCTTCTCAGAMAATAATTATAGAGCTAATTAACGGAGTGGAGAAGGGAATTTAGGAAATAAACAAGGGACAGCTCTGCCTTTCTTTGCTAACTCTCACCTTAGTACATTCATTTCACTAGACTGACTTTCTAGCATACCCTACAGCAAATTCTCCAGATGCAATAGTCCATTTTCTTTGGAACAGGGTAGAAAATCATATAGTGGCTCTGGGCCTTGAACACCCTGCTCTAACAATTGGTGTTAGCAGATCATCAGAAACAGATAGTCATGCCTCCTTTTCCACCTGTTCTGAGCCCTAGAGCACAATGCCAGAAACAGATCTCACTCCAGCATTTGGCAGTGTTGTCATGGGGAGATCTCCTATAATTTCTCATAATTTGAGTGAAATAGATTACTCTTCTGATATGCTTTCCAGTCTCCTATTTTTAGTGATAGAGGTGACACCTAATTTGCACTTGTTAAAACAGGCATATGAAAGCGTGTTGTAAATAAATCTTGGGAKGAATATAAATTAGCATGGTTCAGGGCAAAATAACTTCCCTTTTGTGGGTCAAAATGAAAATAATGTCGGGGGGTGTGTTCCACTTCTGTATGTTGGAGGATTCTGGTACCTTTATATACAGAATTGGATGGTGGCTACAGTGGAGGCAGGACTTTAAAAGGACATCAAGTCTTAGCCAGCATGACACCCCTCTTGTTCTCAGCCAGAAGACTGTTTACTATGTTGTAATCTAACTCTTCTAGATTACATTTGATAAAACAGACAAACTAATGTTGGTGTATTGAGCAGTGAAGTAGCTGCAGAAGAGTTAGAGCTCTGTGGCTGTTGCAAGAAACATAGATATAGGTAATGTAATCCTACTGAGAATGTGTAGAGGACAGGATGGGAGAATAGCTTGATTTTGACTGCAGCAAAATGGAATTCAGTGGGCTCAGTAGATATTGTATGTGGTCTGCTGCAATGGTGGCTGCCAGAGTTTTATGACATGGATAATACCCTTAYGTCTCAACTCCAGGGAGGCAACTAAGACAGCTTAGTCCCTGCTCAGCACTTGTTTTTTATCATATTTCCTCTTCTGTATCACCAACCTGATATTTGGGAAAAGCCTTTCTGTAATGGGGATATCTGTTGGTAGAAGATTAGTGTTCTGTGTGAGAACAGTGTTTTTATTTCTCCYTCTTTGTATTCACAGGAAGAATTCCTGTTCTTTAATCCTGATTTCAGTCAGTTTTTAATCTTATTCCTTCTTCAAATTCTGTCTGCAAAGATTGCTTGTCATAAAGATACCTATTTTCTACAGTATCAACRTAGATTCAGCAGTAGGTGTCAGTTCAATATTGGGTGAACTGTTTAAATCTCTCCCCAAGCCTTTCCTTCTTCATTTCATGGCGAGTCAAAGTCTAGCGACTGAAAGGTAATCACTATGGTTACAGCATCCAGTTCTAGCAACAAATCCAAGATTTAAGTCTTAACGCTTGTAGCAAAATATATATATTTGAGACACCCCCAGACATTTGGGATCGTGTTTGCAAGTGTTAAAACAGACATTGACAGTTTGAGATAATTCCATTGCAATGCTTTGCTTGCAAGACAGTGGTCTGCTATTATAAGTGGATTGCTTACATAAGAGTTGAAAGAATACTTACTAGTTTAAAATGCAGCTCAAAGCAATACTGGATTTTTTAAAGTCAGAAATCTAAGATTTAATCACTGACTGGTTTGAAGTCTGTGTCAACACTGTCAGTTGAAAGGAAGATTGAAACTTGGATGCTTCCCAGCTGCAAATATTACCAAGACATCACTATGAGCCATTTTCAGGCCTTACAAGAGTTCTGGACATTATGAAGCACCCAGGTTTCACAAACCTGCAGCAGATGACTTTACAGCCCAGGTGGTTGATATTTCATGTGTTGAGGTCTCTCACCCCAATTAGTACCTAATTTGAACCCATCTGTTTACAGATGGCAGAAAATCACTGATCTATCACAGTTCTCTCCAGTAGACAGGTATCCATCCATAAGCCAAATTAACAACCCCAGACCAGAATCGCCCAGGGAGATTTGCTGAGATAGTATCAGTGCCTGGGTAGTGTTCGCGCAGTACTGGCAGCTCTTGTCAGAGACAAGTCTWATGGGAAAATCTAGCCAAGTAATGCTTTGAAGCTGGCAAACATCTCTTCTGGCTGTGGCTCGGGCATAGGAATGAAGCTGGATTGGGAATGTCTAATCTGTCCATTCTGTACTTCAGGTCAATGAAGGGGTGTCTTTACAYTTAACTGATGGGAAAAAGGGGTGTCGAGTTCCCTGAGAACTGAATTTTGAACTTGACTGCTAACTAGTGTATGTCAAGAGATTCTAAATCCCAAATCATGACAACGTGGGTTTTGTTATTGCATTCTCAGAATGGCACTACTTGCTAATCTCAAAGGGCTTATAAGCCTATAACTTTTCATCGTATCTTATAGTACATTTGTTCATTCTGGAGAGGAGTTTGGGATGATGTGACTGCAGCCTTCCGTACCAGGAGGGAGCCTACAAGGAAGATGGAGAAAGGCTTTGTACAAGGACATGTAGTGACAGGACAAGGGAGAATGGGTTCAAATGGAAAGAAAGTAAGTTTAGATTATATATTAGGAAAAAAATTCTTTTCCCTGCAGGTGGTGAGGTACTGGAACAGGTTGCCCAGAGAAGTTGTGGATGTGCCATTCCTGGCAGTACTCAAGGCAAGATTGGATGGGGCTTTGAGTCACCTGTACTAATGAAAGACGTTCCCACCCAGCTCAGGGGTGCTGGAACTAGATGGTCTTTGAGGTACCTTCCAACCTGAGCCATTCTATGATTCTGTGATTTATTCTCTAGATAATTTTTGATAATGAAATGCAAAACTTATTAGAATTTTTAATCAAATCTYTAAGCAAATCCCATTCAGTTGCAAATAGCATACCATATTTTTCCATTTGATAGATGACTTCTTAAACTTTACATTGGTTTTGAATCTTTGAGGAAATTGTAATCTTATATAATGTTTTACTGCAAGTAACTTTTATATTTAGTGACTCATCTTAATTGTGGTTTATTTTTGTCCTGAATCTATTAAGTATGATATTAGATGTAGAATATTTTCCAGCAAGTCTTTGACTTTTATACCTAAATCAACTGTATTACAAGCAGATAGTACCTATTTACATATGGTATTTGTTTGTTTGTTTGTTTTGGTATATGAATTAGGTGGTGGCAGCTGCTGCTGCTGCTTTCACTTGACTTTTAGATTCAGGATGTTTAAAAGGATGCATTGTTTCAGATTAAGTTTTATTTGCATCTGAGGCCTCAGATAAATTGATAACTCTTTACCCTAGAGATTTTTTTGTTTTCTTTTGCTTAGAGGAATCTCAAGAATTATGTAAATTGTGTGGTGGGTTTTTTTTTTTGTTTGGTTGTTGTTTTAACACCATAAGGGACAAAATTATAAACAGCTGGTGATAAAATAAAATGCAGCATATGCTAAACAGTTGTAGATCAATKTAACTTCTTGTTTATTCTATGATTCCCCAGATAAAAAAAATCTGATTGACCTCACCTATCTAACGGTCAGAAAAAACATCTTTGATTACATACTGTAAATTGAAGAAGATGGGAATTAGAACAAAAGAAGTGTCATGGTTCAACCCCACCTGGTGACTAAACAYTACACAGCCACTTGCTCACTCTCCCACCCCTTCCAGCAGGACAGGAACAAGAGAATTGATAGAGTAAAAGTGAGAAAATTCCTGGGTTGAGACAAGAACAGTTTTATAACAGAAATAAAATAATATTAGCAATAAATTGTAGTGAAAATCAAAATCACAAAGAGAGACAAAGGTAAAACACAAGGAAGACCAAGTGACAAAAATGGAAACAATTGCTTAGCACTAGTTGACCAAAGTTTGGCCAGGGTCTCAGCAGTGGCACCCTGGACACAGTTTATAGYTGAGCATGACCCCAAACGGTATGGAATATCCCTTGGGTAAGCTGGGCTCAGCTGTCCYGGCTGTGCCCCCTCTCAGTTCCTTGTGCACCCCAGGCTCCTCACTGGTGGTGTGGGGCGAGGAGCAGAGGTGGCCTTGCTGCACTGTAAGCACTGCTCAGCAACAACTACAACATCCCTGTGTGACCAGCACTGCTGCCAGCACAAATCCAAAACACAGTCCCATACTGTGCAACTGTGAGGAGAATTAACTCTACTCCAGCCAAAACCAGAAAAACCAGCTGAATGGTTAAGATTCTGGATAAAACAGGCTGTGCCAGTAGTGTATGGTGAATTCAGAAGTAACGTGCCAGGGGAGATTACAGGTAGAAATACTCAAAGGATGAGATCTTGGACTAATTTTTATTTTCTCTTTTATTTTTTCAGCCACTAGAAAAATCAAAATGTATCAATGAAATTTGCAGCTGATATTAAAGTAAGGGGACACATCAGAGAGTATCAGTATATCACAATGATCATCTTGAATGCTGGGGCAGTAGAAGTGGRATTATATTCAGTACTGAAAAGTCATAGAATTGGAGACTGAAAGTCAAAGAAAGAAATATTTATTTTATAAGATGAGACTTTGTTGGGGAATGGGATGAAAACAGAGATAAAAGAGCTGAACACTTATCTATCTGATATGTCATTGTGCATCAGGCAATAGCAGCAACAGAAGGAAGGATGAAGTGTTTGGGGTTTGTTGTTTTAGGGAGGGGGTTGGCTTATTTTTTTAGGTCAGCAGACAAATGGAAAATGTAAAGAATTTTGGATCACCCAAAGTAATATTTTTTTTTAAATGAAAGTTCCTCTAAAATGTTTTTTTAATCAAATGACACCTAATATTTGTTTTGTTTTGCTTTTTWTAAACTACTTTATTGAATAATTAAGTATAGATGAATATACTACAAAAATATTATCTTAAAAATCAATACATCAGGCTGTTGACACAGTATTTTTTAACACTGGAGACATCAAAAGACTTCATAAATTGTGAAAAGAATTAATGAATAATTTTTAAAAAGTATTTCTGTACTGAAAGCTCTCCCCAAAATTCCACTTAAATGATTCAAAGTGTGTGGGTGTTCAGTCTCTTTCTAAGCTACACCCACCAGTTTTTATATGAATTACAGAATCATGCAAGTTGGAGGGAAGCTCCAGAAAACCTCCTCCAGCTCACAGCATATCCAATGAGATCAGGCTTCTTGGGTTTTGATTATCTCATGCACTTGAGTTTTGATTATCTCCAAGGATGGAAACTCCACAACCTCCCTGGGCAACTTGCTCTGGTGTTTCACCATCCTAACAGGGAAAATGTTTGTTCTTGTGTTCAGTCAGAATTTCTCACATTCTGACTTTTGCCCCTTGTCTCTCATGTAATCCCTATGATGTGTGTAAGTGAAATACAAAAAAGCTCATGTACTGAACTAAAAATTTCATTAGAGTGATTATGATTATTAATGATATTGCATAATGATACTGATTTTTAAATTCTTCTTATATATTCCTGCATGATGTTTTAACATTCATTTTTGAACAGGAATTTTTTCATTGTTTAAAAGCATGTTAAAGTAAAATTATGTGTGACAACATAACATATGGTTATAAGTTTCAACTCTATTGTAATTATTTGTAAAATAGTTTTTACTCCACTGAGTTTATATTTGAGATTTTGGCTGAAATGCTTAGCTTTAAACATGTACATGAGAAAATCAAGAAGATAAAAGAGCTTCTGTAATTCGTTAAATCTTCTTCACTTACGGGTGAAGGAAAAGTTCTTACAGACATGTTAGGTTGGTGATTTTAAGCCCTGAACTGGTGGGGAACATCTGTCTCCCATTCAGGTGTAGGTAATCCAGAAAATTACTTTCATTCACATATGATATTTTTCTGAGTTAATCTTCTGCATTATTTCAACCTGCAATATTCTAGTAATAGCACGTGTGTACTTCTAAGTTACTTATCTTTTTAATTTAAGGGTTTTGGAAAAATACTGAGGATTAATTTTTTTTTAGACATGAAATGCTGTCATGTCTCAGCAGAAAAATGACAGAAATGGAGCTCATGAAGAATTAATCTAGAACATTTTACTGTGACTGAACTCTTATTAATAAAGAAGAAAATAATAGTGAGAGCTTTGAGTCACTTTGAGTAACAGCTATTAAAAGTCAGATGTGTTTTACTTTGTTTTAGATTCTTGTCATAATCCCAAGTGTGAAGAAAACTGAGGGATGAGGAGGAGAGGAAAGAAAAGCAGCCGTTGTAGTATACTTCTTCCAAAAAAAGTTGGGAATTAAATCGTGCATYTGCATGCTTACAGAGATGTGAAGGTGATTTGCAAATATATCGAGCATTTTCTTTAGCTGGTGTTTGCAAATAATATTTCTTTCTGGCCAATGAACATTGTATAAAAGAATAAGAGTGTAGCTCAAATAGTAAGTCTATAGGAATGCTTCACTGTGTACCTTGGCATAARAATTGGCTTTCAGCTAAGCCCTTTGTAACCATCTGCAAGCTTAGAAAGAGGTAGATCTGACATTTGATTTTAGAATACTAGTTTATTTCCCTTTCTTTTCTCCAAGGTATATTGTATTTCTTTAATAAAAAAGAAACATTTCCCTAATAGAAGGCACTGATATTATGATAAATGAGCATAATAGAAGCCATAGGGACTAAAACAGTGCTTGCATTAATTTCTCATCTGTTCGCAAATATTATTTAATATCAATTTTKACTTTCAAGTGACTGTTTTTGGCTTATGAAAAATAAGATACTTCCTATTCAAGACAAGGTGCACCTGGCTCTCTTCATCTCCTGAGCATATGCTGTAAAGCCACAGCATATCAAAATCTGGAATCAAAATAAAACTGAAGCCTGTACAAATTCTGAACACTGTGCATCCTGCCTCTTGAATTTGTCTATAAACACTGCTTTGGTTAGGTCAACAGACAGACTGGCTTTTGCACAGGCTTACAGAGCTTCTACAATTAGACTGCAAAGAAAGGCTACAGGAGCGTGTGGTGGTTAAGGCAATACAATATTTGTATGGGGACAAAGAGAAAGTAAAATTGCCAGTGAAGATGCTGGGAATGAGGAAGACAGTATTGCAGAAAAAAGGAAGATTTTATTTCAGTCCCGGGAAAATCTGGGAAAAGAAGTTAAATAAGAATATCAGAAGCTTTACTGTAAAATTATAAAGGTGTTAGTGTCATACAAGAATTGTTTCTTGATTTTGATACATTTTTAGTTTAAAATATGGAATTGCTCTGTTAGAATTTTACAAGCTCTTATATACACTTCAAAGATCTATGAACACACAATTTGATCATCTGAACTTTACACAAGTTTTCTGAGGTACTTTCTGTAACTTTTTGATCTTTTTATGAAGTTAGCCATGCCCAGCCCAATGGGGCTAGAGGTCTAACACACTCTATGAAGGTTTGTAATATATATTTTAAAGTGGGAAGACGTAGGTAATGTAGACAGCAGCAAACCCAGAAAATTATTACTGTAAGAAACTAACATGGGATTCACAGAGCTCCTTAAGCAACAAAAGGCACCTTACCAGCTTTCCACARAATAATTGGTAGGGGAAGGTGTTGACTGCCTTCGGAAATCGATGCTCTTTTCTGACAAATGCATTAATTTATAATGGCTGGTAGTATCAGCTGTAGGCAACCTCCCTGATCTAATAAAGATAACTCCTACATTTCACAGATGCTGAAATCTAAATCTGTTTTTTGATGCCAATCTGGATCAATGTTTCAATGTAATTCCTCCTTTAGCTGCTGCTTTCCACTGTGAGTGGGCACATGTAATTTTGCCTCCTACAATGATGACGTAATTTTGAAAATGCTTGTTGAGAGAGACAAAATAGGTAGACTTTTTGGGGAACATGAATGAAGAATTCAACTCAAAATTCTGTGATTATACACACTAGCCACCTGACCACTCTTGTACTTTTTTATGTGTTTCTATTTCTCTAGAAAGTTAAGTTAGCATTTAATTGCTATTTCTGTTTGTACATATCAAACTTTAAAACCCCTACTTTGCAACTGAAGTAGGGTTAATTAGCCCACCCTTAAGTTCAAATACCCTCATTAGTATGACTTGCTCAGGTTTAGTAGCTGCCAAGTATTACTGAATAATGATATCATCAAGGAAATTTGTAATATTGAAAAGTGAAAGAAGCAGAGTTTTCTGAATGTTTTGYTCACATGAACTTACATGTTAATAAGCACAAACTTATGTCTGACAAGGACCTATAAAGGAAATAGGAGAATCATATTAAATTCAGAGATACTCTTTTGATGTCTGTTTTGCTTTCTATCTGGTAAATTAAAAAGTCTGCGCATACTGCTTTGACTATTCTGATAACCTGAATTTTGAAGCAATTGGCCTGAATTTCTGCAATTGTTTCCGTTTTTGTTATTTGCTTGTACCACATAATTGGTTTTCATTTCTTTGTAAAACTGATGTCTTTTATGTAATGAAGTTCACTTGTGAACTGACAAGTTTTGAACATACTAGAGAAATATGCCCATTATCTTACAGACCAAAGTTTCAAATTACCTTCAATCTCAGGAATGTGTTTACAAAGACAGTATTTAGAGAGGCTTTGTTTTGGAGTAAAATGGTGTTTCACCCCCTAAACCAGCCAACCTTACCAGTTCCACCATGGTTTAGGATTTTAACCTAAAACATGCTTCACATACTAAAAATGTGCCTTTTTATGAGTGCATCATATATGAAGAAAAAGAAAATTCTCAGTTTTCTCAATATGTTAAAGACATACTTGCCAGAGATAATCATGCAATGATGAGTATCAGAATTACTACCAAGATAAAGATTTTTAAAAATCTTCTGTGATCCTAAGGTTTTTATTTTGTCTGAATTCCTTTTCTTTCATTTTTATTTCCAAAATCCTCTCTAATAGGATAGTCTATTTTTCCATTTTAGCTTGTTACTTTGTGAATATAAAAATATTAGTTTGTCACAGGAATATCTGTCTACTGATCACAGAAAAGACTAGTACTAAAGGCTGTGTCACATCCATTTATATTATTTGTTTTGTAATGGACTTGATATAAGGTGTTTCAGAAGATAAAGGAAGAAGTAACCCTACAGAGAAGTGATGGGTCAAGGTTAATTAAATTTAAAATGAATCSAAAAGAAACATGATCTCTCTCCATAGAGGAGAAAGGCAAGTTATTTGCTACTCAGTTAATCCTTTTCTGTTGAAAGCATCAGTGATCCTGAAAACTCACAGATCACCTTGCCAAAGGACTTTTCTTCCCCATTAATGACAGAAGGCTGGACTTTTAAAGCATGAGGATTACCTCAACATATTTTTTCTTTGTTTCTTAACATTATATTTTTCAGCTCATTCTAGCTAGCATGTCTGCTTTGGGGTTTTTTTTTTTTTTTCCTCTCTAAGGAAAGTCTAAAGCCCACAATCTGTTAGATGTTTTAAAGCTCAGCTTTCTTATATGAGCCACATACTTTTCACAGAAGTTGCAAGATGCTGCATGAAAAGCATGCCTGTAATAGTTATTTTCCACTAGCACAAGAATCTGCAACAGACTATAGAATTCAAGAGAATGAAGTTTCTGTCATGTGTTCCTGACTCACTTTTCTTTACTGTATTCAGCAGTCAGTGTTAACTTTAGTGGATATTTAATGCAATTTCTCTTGAATATGAAAGTAGAAAATAATTTCTGTTAGTTTTATCATAAGTCAAATTTATGTGAAGCATGCTCAGACATCTAGTCCTTCTTCCTGCTTCTCATGTCTTGTTAATTCCAGCATCATCTTAATGGGAAACATTGAGATTAATGGGAAACATTACGTCTACATATAAAGCAGTCCACAACCTGGCACACARTTGACTTCCAGGTGACACTGAAGGAACAAATACTAACCTCCCGGGGTCTAATGGGCAGGGGCCTGAAAATTTGCCTTCTTGTGCCCTRTTGTCACCGGTTCAATCTATGTTGAGCAGATGGTCCCCACTGTACCCTCATTAGACCTGGTATATGAGTCATCCACTCCAAAGGACCTATGAAACAGCCAGGGGCTTTCATTTACCCACATCCATAAGTTTCTTTAGTGAGGAAGCCCAGGTGAACTGTGGAAATAACAGATCAGCATACCCTTTTTGCAGCATAAGCTGGTGGCAAAGCCTATTGGGGTTTGGAAAACAGGGTGAGCCACAGGGGCCCATGTCTCTCAGGCAGCTCTGCACAGCTCTGCTGTTGAGGGTGGAGACACCAGGACATCTGTGATCTGTTGGAAGGGGTGCTGTAGGGTTACTTTGTGAAAAGTCCTCGGTACAGGGCCATGASCCCAGTCTGTTTTTCTAGCCTTCTAGATCACCTCAAAGCATTTTTCCACCTAACCAAGGTGAGGGCAGTGGGTTCAGGCTTGGAGTTAATTTTTATGTGTAGACTTGCGTATTTTCATGTTTTGATCAGCAGAGGATAGGAAAACATATTTATGCTTGATGAACAACATAAATAATGGAAGCAGATTATTTGAACTGAGCAGTTTAGTAGTTTTCCTGGAGGAAGTGAATCACTGCTTTCATGTTTTATAGGTCCTCATATGGCATTTGAGGAGTCCCAAACACATTTTTTTACAGTATTTCGGAGCTTTTGGTAAGGGTTTTAACTTTTCTTCAACAACACAMAAATTACTTTGTGAGTAACATTTTCTCTTGGCTTATGACTGGAATTTGTCTATAATAATAAAGCTTAAAATAAAGTAATAAATCTTGKTTTTTTATTTTCTCTTTTTGTGGTTTTGCTGCTTTGGCATGTGCCACGTTTATTCTTCCTCTTTTGCATTTCTAGCTGGATTCAATTAATAAATACATGCCCAAGACATCTATCTCTGCATGTTTTTTCCACCTGATTTTGCTGAGTTTCTATCAAGCTATTTCTTGGTGTGCTCCCTCAGGGATTTCTTGGGCAGTTGTCTGAGAGTCACAGAAATCGTATGGGAATTTCTTCTTCACTTTGATCCTAACTAATGCTAGGGTGGTGCTGGGTGAGAAATGCTTTCTGAAACTCAGGGACAAGAATACACACTGCTCCTAGAATTTCAGAACATTAAGACCATCTTGTGTTGACACTGTCATTTTTTTTATGTTAAAGCCTAAGAGTATCATTACAGTTGCCATGGTAAACTGTTCTTTCGTGTTCAGTACTTCCTAGCTTGCTTTATTGTTTTTAGTTTGCATTTAACTGTCATCAGCCTCTGATGCTGATTGTATCTCCAACTACAGATTCTCTCTCCAATCACATGGCAGAAGAGTACTGTGTTTTTATGTTTTCCTGTCTCGTATATCTTSAGCAACCCACCAAGGAAAGACCATTTTTGTTTACTTGTTTGTCCACTGTAAGTACACCACAAATAGTCTGATTAAAATCCTGTGCTGTGTGGGTAGGGAAAGGATGCTTGAAACAGAAGAGCTATGTAGCCAGCTGAGATGAAGCATGTAAACAGACAAACAAGTAAAAAGATGCTCTGTTACGTCTGTTTGAGAATAATTCTTACAATTAGCTCTMTTTGTAGGTTCTGGTCCAAGGACTGATATGGAAGGAGAAAGAAACTCATAATATAGACTAGAACTGGAAAGATGTTTCGTGCCTYCTTCCCTTTCACACACTTGTAGTAGTGACAGGCACTAGCTGGAAAACCTTTGTGGGAAACCATGATGTAGGTGCATCAGAACCTTGTGTGAGCACATGGTTCACTTCACCATGAGCACACACATCGCTTCACAAACACGGGTCTGCTAGAAGGAAAACCAGACATGCCAACTTCATTAGTGAGGTTTCAGTGAGYGTTAATTGATTTAGGGCATGTTTCTCTTAACTAAGTGTTGGATGTATACTTGTCCTGACTAAATTCTCAGGAGTTTCCTCAAAAATATGAACTTCAACCCTTGAATAAACAAGCACACAATAAAGAAGGAGTCCAGAAAGAAGGATCCTTAGAACCAGATAACAAAGTCTAAAGGACTACATGGCACTGTAAGACTTTTGTAAAAGCCTTATGTAAAATAGGTCACTTGTCCTGCTGAGTGGTGGCAGATGTTAAAACAACTGCTCTGTAAATGAACTCTGCTCTGTGCTAAAGAGCTACCTACAGAGATTTAAGTCAAAACCCTGTGATAAAAATCTTCAAAATGGGATCATAAATATTGTGACATGCAAATGGGGAAATAACATAAAAAATGAAAAAGATATACAAAAATTAAATTGGCACATGTGAATGAATRCTATTAATTTGTCTATTTTACAGAATATCATGTTGCTAATCCTTTGATTAGTATTTAAAGTTTAGATTGCCAGCCCTGTTATACTAAGGAYATTATTTCTTTCTCTAGAGCAGAGTTTTCTGAGCAAAACCTCCTGGGCAATGACTTAGCAAATCTCTCATGTGATGCAAACAGTCTGTTTTAGGCCAAACTCTTCTAGGCTTCTCTGTTTTGGAGAGGAAAAAGTTGAAAAACAATCCCGGAAAACTGTCCTGATAAAGATTTGTTTTCTTTAAGTGTATTTTCTATGACACACTATGGAGCTTCATGCAGACCTTTACCAGGCTGTCARCTATTTCTGCCTTAACTCCCTGGACCATTAACAAGTCTACAGTTGCATTCTACATTACACCCAGGACTTTAAAAGCCAGGCACAAATCCCAGATATGTGCCAGGTGCTGAAACACTCCCWAAGAGCAGATCTGTGGGTTCTAGCAGTTTAAAAAAAAAATCAGGTCACTTATTTCAAGATGTAACTAAGAAGAATTTGGAAACAAGGAGAAATGAAAATCATTCTAGCTGTAGAATGCTGTCAGAATCTTAAAAATATAGTTTATTGGCAGCTATATCCACCATGACATGCTTYACTGTTCTAATTTATATGTGCTATTTAGCCAATATTTACTATTTTACCTATTTATAACATAATGATTCAGTGAYTTTTTTTATAAGCCAAAGTAAGACTAGGCATAGTATAGATTTATTGCTGCTAAAATATGTCATGAAAATGCTGTGATCTACTGTACAAGTGATAGGTAAGGCTGATTAATCCATCATCCTCTACCATAACCAGTTTCAGAAATTTATAATTTTTATTTTTTTTATGACCTTCATAAGTCTTCTATGTGTGGTGTCTTCAGATGCTGAAAATACAGACCTTCAAGGTATATGCTAAACTCTGAAGGAAGGAGAAAAATTAGGTGGGAGGAGACAGGGAGAGGTTAACAGACTATTCAAAAATAGTCCCAATTCACAATTAACAAACGATTTTGAATGCCTTCTTGCAAATTAATAAGCTGCTAGTATTAAGTAATGTAAACTTAAGAGCATTTGTGCAAGAATGATTGTGGTGAGTTGGCACTAAGTATTTCCCTTGTTTTTTTTCTTGGTCCTAACTTCTCTGTGCCTCCGCTCACCTGTAAAATAATAAATCTTGGCTATTTCACAGGGATGTTCTGAGATTTAATTAATTACACTCATTAAAGGACTTTAGTTATTATATTGTGATATAGAAAATG
Source organism: Malurus melanocephalus (assembly GCF_030028575.1). NCBI lineage: Eukaryota > Metazoa > Chordata > Aves > Passeriformes > Maluridae > Malurus > Malurus melanocephalus. The sequence continues at coordinate 751,895 of NW_026623303.1, read as the reverse complement.
TCACACTTTAATTGGTATGAAATTAAATGTCTAAATAGCAATACATTGGAAGAGATATGTCTCTTGAAGGCACTTTTACCTTTCATTGCAGAAGTAATTTGGAAAGCAGAAAGGAATAGAAATGAAAAATAAATCACTATAATTTTTCCTTTGCTGCTAATTTTGCAAGACTTGTTTAAAGTAGGCTTTGGAAACCGAAGACAAAACAAAAGACAGTACAGTGTCTTCAGCCTAGAAAGAGGGTCTGGAACTAAACTACTGAAGGCATCCTGTTAATCTACCACCTTTTATATATAATAGCTGAATCCTATGGGAAGTTATAGCTCTGGCACTAGAAATAGTGTCTTTGTACTGAGTATAATTTTTGAGACCTTTTTTTGACTCAGAACCAATGCAAAGTGTATTTGTCATTGTTTGGGGAACTGCAAGCGTGTGGCTCCTCCAAAGGCTTTTAGTACATTTCTGCTTGAAATTTTGGTAGACTTGTAATCCCAAGCGCTTTTGGATTGCTTCGGAGAGAAACTGCTTTTTCATCCTTTCAAGTAGTTTGGATATAGCAGCTAACTCTCAACTCAATTAGTGTTYATTACTTAAAACACTCCCTGCAGCTACCCTAGCAGAGAAATTAACATTTGGTTAAGAAATTTGCAATTCCTTGATGCAAATCACAGAGGGAAATCCATATACATATACACATGCTCTCTCACACACACACATATATACACAAGCACATATATACACGCATATTTGAATAAAAGTAAATTCCTGCTTCTGGGAAGGAACAACCCCTGTCACTGGTATAAACTGGTGGGCATGCACCTGGAAAGCATCTTGAGCATGAGCCAGAAATGTGCCCTTGTCACAAAGAAGGTTAATGGTACCTTGGGCTGTCTTTGTCAGTCAAAGTGGTGCCAGCAGGTTGGTGAAGGTGATMATTTCCCTCTACTGAGCCCTGGCAAGACCAAAGCTGGACACTGTGTCTGGTTCTGGGCTCCTCAGAACGACACACACATGGAACTACTGGAGAGAGTTCAGTTAAGTGCCACAAAGGTGTTTAAGGGACAGCAGCACCTCTCCTATGAGGAAAGGCTGTGAGCATTCAGACTGATTAGCCTGGAGAAGAGAAGGCTCAGGGGCAATCCCAATAATGTCTGTAAATGTCTGAAGGGAGTGTGCAAAGAGGACACAGCCAGGCTATTTCCACTGGTGCCCAGTGACAAGACAATACTGAGCAGGCACAAACTAAAACACAGAAGTCTGCCCTGAATTTCAGGAAACATATTTTTTTACTGTGAGGGGTGACTGATCACTGCTACARGTTACCAAGAGAGGTCATAGAGTCTCAAATCTTGGAGATATTCAAAAGCTGTCTGGTAATGGCCCTTGAGCAGAAGGGTTGAACCAGATTGCCTCTAGGGGTACCTTCCAACCTCAACAATTATGTGATTTTTATTAATGTGTAGTTTAAGCTAAGTTTGCAGGTTTTAGGTGGTTTTAAATCCATAAATATTTATGCAGTCACAACAGCTACTGAGGAGAATCTGGCTTTTCTGACTTATGYGATCACCTTTCACCAATACACCTTTATTCAGTAGATGGAAATGTTTACTGAGATCACCCAAAAGGTGAATTGACTCAAATGGCTTTATCTAAGGCGTAGTGGTTCACACATTCTGCTAGCACACTGCATGCTGCATTAGCTGCTTTCTGCCTTATTGTTCTATAATGTTCTATATGTTTTGGGAGAGAATTGGCTTTCAACATCTGATACCTCTGCTGCTGCAATTAGTGTTAATGAGCAAACTAACAACCAGTTTTAAAGGAGAGGGGATAAAGTAGAAACATTTCATGAACAGTAATATACCTTTTCCCCTCCTGTCACAGCAAGCTAGTGAGAAATGCAGGCAAATGAACMAGAATGTGACACACTCTGGGGACTCCGAGCTGCCATATGGTATAAATAGGTATCTATTATAAGCAAGRGAAATTTCTAGGCATCCATTCTTTAGAAAAAAACAGGAAATCTYGTAAACACTTTTTTTTACGAGTGTTTTGTTTGTTTAACTTCTCTGTGAAACTTCTGGGTACCTGACTTGTCTCCTGCTTCCCACTTGTGCACTTTGTGAACACTTCAGCTCAAGAGTTCTATGGCAGAGACATTCACTGAAGGAACACATGGGGCATATGGGGAGCTCMACAGGGTGAAATAGTTCCTGGAGTCCTTTGGCCTCCGTGTATAATTTCTGTGGCTCAGATAGAATGATGGTAATATGCATTGTCATTTTGTTTCTGTTGCTGATGTCTGTTGAAAATGATGTTGTGCCACACAACACAAGCAATTAAAAGCAAGCATTCATGCACGTCTAGGAAGCCTTTAGATGATCCATTCTGTAGTGGACCTGATATAGAGACAAGCAGTTCCAAACACAAGCATGACATGAACTAAACTCACTCCTCATACTGAAAGGGAGCTTAATTTTATTTTTCTATTGACTGTAAAATTGTAGACACCATATTTATTTCAAACCAGCTCAAAAATAATTAAGTGGAGTTTTTTCATGTGGARTAATTTTATACATATGGCAGCTGGTTTATGTTGTGAAGTCTTATTTTTATGGTGCTTTCTAGCAAGGCTAATGGGTAAATATCTATGGTAATGAAGAACTATACTGACTAGTCTGGCATTGAAATGACTACAAGGAAGAACAAATCCAGTGCTAACCAGGTAACAAATATCAAAATGATGCTCCTTAACCACTTGTTGTGTTATGAAGAGGGAAGTTTTGAGAAGCCAGTAGTAGTCACTGAAGAACACTTTACTATGTAACATTTAGGCAACAGTARGAAATAAGGGATTTATGATTTGAAATGTCTGCAAAATTATTTACCAAAGAGAAATGGGGAGTTGCATAGTACAGTGTGCAGCGGTGATAAGTGAAATCTTTGGTCGCAAATAAATTATTTCAACACTAGTGTTGCAAATAGCTGAAGCTGAACCTAACTCCAGACTGGCAGCTGATGGCAGACCATGTAACACAATAAAGAAAAAAGAGCACTATGGCAACAGAGAGAATCAGAGGAAAKCTACAGCTGTGACAGCTGCAAGAAAAGTCTCAGTTTTCTTTGAACTTTTGCTTTTGTGWCCAATATCACTCCTACCAAAGCTTCAGATTAAAGAAAGAAATCTGTTGAGTATCTTTTTCAGTTACAACAGAAGTTTTTGTAGGTAGAAGGAACATATTCACACATACCCTGGAGAYAGGAAATTTCTAAACCATAAAAAAACAGCTTTTAAAAAATACTGTGTTTCCTTGAGGAGGAAAAGGTGTGGTTGGTGTGCAAATGCCCTGTGGGCAGCTGACCAAGGTGTTGCACACTGGAATGGGGGAATGTGTTGTAGTGGCACAACAACAGTATGTCCTGAAAGACTCTGAGTGCTGCTGGTTATAAAAGATGCCACATCTTGGGAAGCAACATCTGGTAAAAACTGAAAACTCAGGTGTACTCTGAAGAACTGGAAAGATCCCAGGGCAAAGAGRTTATTTCTGAAAGTATTACATGCTGGGAAAGATATTGAAATTAGCTGCATTGTGAACTGAAAAGGGAATTTGTCAGCAGTAATGGGCTGAAGACAGTTGCAAAGTCCATTTTGAGCCTGAAGAGGTTGAACATAACAAAATTTTCAAGGAAAATATTATGGTATCATAGTGGTCAGATGAGCCATTGCCTTTTACCTCATATGCTATATTTCTGTTRTAAACAAATCTTAATGAACCAGGTCTCCAAACAGCAAACACCACTGGCAGCAGGACGTGATGAATTATTCAAGCAGGAYAATCCTGGCAGAGCTGAGAGACTCTGCAGAAGCAAACTGTGTGTCCTGGGTGGAGGAGTCCTTCTGTCAAAGGTGTACTCTACAGCCTAGCCTGAAGTCATGGCACCTAATGACTGTGGAGCTTTAATCTTGGTGAAAAAGCAAGTCTCTGGCCTACTTGGGAAATGTCTATAGCATGAGTAAGGAGGTTTCAGGATGCAGTGGAATTGTGGCATTTGTTGAAAAGCATGTACGGCAACCTTACAAACTCTTGATTGCCTCCAGAAAGTCTTTAACATGGAGCCATTACTCCTAGATACTACAAAGAATGCTTAGAGCCATACATGGAAAAATAAGAAACCCAGCAGAAAAATACAATKATTGCTTCCAAAAAGCTGTTTTTGAGAATATTTGGCTTCTGGTTGAACAGAATTTATTAAGCTAATAACTCTTCTCCTGACTGTAACTGATCGAAACTGCAAGAAGCTGGGCACCACTGTTGGGCAGTCTGGGATCACTTGAAGTATCAATCGGAGTCACACTTCCTGTTATAACAGATCTGACCAAAGATACCTGGGCTTTGAAACTTTCTGCATAGTAAAGTGAGTTTGCTTCTTTTCCTTGGCTCTTGCAGCCATGTTTTCATGGTTTTGGCCTGCCCTAYTGGGGAGTAAAGCATCACAGTGAAGAGATGGGACAATGAAGCTGTTCCTTTAGAGGCCATGTGCTCACCTCAGACCCAAGGCCCCAGGGAGCTGCTGTACCCGCTCACTCCTCCGACAGTGACTWCTTAGCTTTGAATTTCTACCTTGGGATGACAATGATCTATAATGTATTGCTTTCTCTGCTTTTAAAAAACAACAGGAAGGACAAAATACCACAGTGAAATGAAGCAAGGGAATAGGCAAGCCATGTTAACATGCTTGAAAAAAACAAAGCCCAAGCAAAGCCATCATSAGTGTCAGAATTCCTTGGCTGTCACATTCAATCATACAAGTCCCAGTGATGTTATGTCTGCAGTAGATGTGTTTTATTCTTTACAATAGGTTGTGGGGARCATGTCTTTTTGTAGGATTTGTTCTGGTGCTACCATTTTTTTTTCCCCTAGGCTGTTTCAGGTCTTCTGAGAGTCCTGGTGCAGTGCGAGTATTTTCTCAGATGTCCTTAAACTTCAAAAGTCACTTTCCTTTATGTGCTGCTGGAACACTTTTTTTTTGAGCTGACACCATACTGAATGTATACTTTGAATGAAATATTGTATGTCATGCATTTTCTTAATAAAAGCAGGTAGAGGGGTGAGCTTTCTGCKGTAAAATTTCCTTACTGGTCTTTCAGAAAGCATGAGCATTCAGCACCAGGCAGAAATCTCCCAGAAATATGAAGAGCTGTGTTTAGTGTAAGAGTGATGAATTAGGCAGACTTTTAGAAGGTTGGCAAAGGAAACATTTTGTAAAGCAGAGTGGTCGTCTAGATCTACTTTTATTTAAAAATCTGTATACACGAAAATCTTGAGTAAGGACAAAAGGATGCAGCAGAACATCATGAGAACAGATGATCAGCACTCAGCAGTTGTGAGGACAAGACACTGTTACCTAGCAACTCCTCAGAGCTGTCTTTTATAAATCCATTMTGTCATGGATGTCATGTATACACCACAGTTGGTCTTCACAGATTTTGCACTACTTAGTAGTGCAAAATATATCTTCTGAGCAGTAGCATCCTTGGCAGGTATTAAATCATACCAGTCCAGGTTGTTCTTGCCCTACCTGCTCCCACAGTAGGGTGAGCGTTGTGGATTTGTTTTTTGCATAAGTTACCGTAAGTTGCGTGAGTTCAGAYATGGGGTAATGTCTGTCAGAGCTGCTGCTCAACCTCCTTCCTTCTTTCTTGTACAGATGGAGAAAGAATGGAGAATGATCTGTGCTGATTTCCATGCYTATAAGCTGCACCCCATCTTTTGCAGCAGAAGGTGAGTATGATCTGTAATTTTTTCTTCTTGAGGTGAAGAACCCTCAGTATTAAAATACGAAATGAGTAAGTGGCAATATTCTCAATTTTGACAAGTGCTGCTTTCCTATACCTCTGTACAGTTTTTAGACGCAGGTGATTTGATTTGGATGTTACAGGATTACAGATATTCAGCAAGAGTGATTCAAGGCCTTAACTTTTTTTTTCTAATCTTTGCTTACTAATCACATTTATTTTGAGATAATGCAAGTACAGCATTGTTTCCAATGGCATTTGGAGTTGGAATTTGGAAATCCCAATCTTTATTTTATGCATTACTCGTTGCAGTACTAGAGCACACACATCAAAATACTGTAAAAAGGGAGTTGGACATATCACCCTAAATATTACATGGAATAAATACTGTGCTGATTCCTGCATTACCCTTTGTAATTACTTTCCATTTTTTTTGTTACAAGCAGATGGAGTGTAGCATCTCTTGCTTCAATAGGTAATTATGTCTTATTTTAATGTGTTATGAGCTGGACTATTTCTCTTGGATTCTGTTATAGCACAAGTAGTTCAACAAGCTGAGCTTTCTCTACAGCTCCTAGAAGCTGAAAGACATCACATTTCAAATAAAAAAGATGATACTAAAAAAGAATTTCATGTTTTGAAGTGACCAAATGCAGTAGTAAAATCTTGTGACTTGTGACTTTCTCATGGTTAATTTAAGTGAATTGATATTMATTTGTAAACTATCAGAGACACTGAGACATCAGAGAGGACTAAGTTCCCATTCTGGCTTTATTTTGTGGGTTTTCAGAATTCTTTCTCTGGGAGAAAATGTCACTGGAAGTTGTCACCATCTATAAGAATGCTGTAAAGAAAGGATAAGATACAAGCCTGTCACAATAGGGGTGAATTCAACTTTAAACATGTTTACTGTCAGGGAATTGTAATTTTTTTTTTAGATTTCTGCCTGTAATAGAAAAAGCAATGACTGTCATGACAGAGAATATTCTGCTTTTCCTTTAGCTGTCTTGCTTTTGTGTCAAGACTTTGATAAACTCAAAAAACAACCTGAAAAAAGTGCGATGTGATTAAGTTAAAGATGCATTCAAGTTCTATACTCAACAGTAATACCAAAAGTGTAAACACAGGACAGGGAATAGAAAGCAGCTCAAGCAAAAGGATCTGCAGCTCACAGAATGAATGTGGACCAATGTCAAGCTGTTGCAGAAGGAAAAGAGGCATATGCTGTAGTGGGATGTGTAAAGAGAAGGAGAATCTGCAACATCTTGTATTTAACACAGTGCAGAGAAGACACAGAGGGGATAAGATATATTAGTCTTCAAATACATGAAAGATTGCTGCTGACTTTAACTGTTGCTGACTTTTTGACCTGCTAAGTCAAGACACAGTGGGCTTAGAACACAAGGAAGTAGATGTCAGTTAGCAAGGAAAAGCTTCCTAACACCGAGGATACATTTTACATCAGTTACTTCAGGATATTACAGGTAACCAGTCACTGTCAGTTTCTAAGTATCTGTTAACCACGTGCTCTGCAGGTACGATAGCATCACTAACCCTATGTTGCAGTATTAAAAGAAATAGACTGTGTGACCTTCTCAGGCTTCTCTGGGATTACACCAATATGTATAAATGCATTATTTCATTATCAGTATTTGGTAAGAGGCAAGATGAAAGGTAACACAGTTCTGAGGTACATTAATTTCTTACAATTACTCAAGTATTTATTCATGCCAATTCCTAACATCCCAGTACCAAATGTTAATAACATCTTAAGGAAGTGTCCTAAATACACAAGGAGTGATCTGTATGATACAAATTATCCTGCAGATGATCCTCARCTCAAGTCTTGTTTTCGAGGTTCCCTACCCCCAAAAACCTTTATTCTCTTCCATTACTTCTCCTAACTCATAACACACTTCTCCTAACTGTGGAAAACTTCCTATAGACTACTCCTTCAACCCCCTTTACCATGACACACAGTCTTTCAAGCACACTGTGACAGGTGATAAGTTGTAATCAGGACCCTYTGCAACTTGTGCACTCAGGACAATGGGCACTGGAGAAGAAAACAATTTGCTCTTTCATACCTGCTGTATTTCTACACGCTTTTGTTTTGGTTCACTTGTTTCTCTTCCAAGTATTAAGTCCTGTAACTTAGATGACAAAGTCTTTTAAGACAGAGCTTCTACCTACTGTTTGGTGAACATCTTGCACATGAGTTTTCTGTCTGTGTAAAGATGTCTGTGTCTCTCTTTGGTACTTGCTCTCTTGCCCTTCACTGGCTCAGAGTGCCTAAGGCAGTGGATCAGCTTAATAATTGGAATGATTTCAAATCAGACCCTTGGCAGGACATGTGAGTAGAGCACTCATTCTGGAATGGCTCTAAACAGCAGAGCTTGATTATTTGATTAGTGCCTGATTTCCAGTTAAACATTTAATAAATCTTATCTATTATGGTATGCTATGCACAATATGTGGCATATAAAAGCAGACAGCTGTTAAGATGCCCGTAGTGCTGCTCAGCACATTGATCAGCCAGCCAGAGTGCAAATGAGCTGCCAAGCCCTGTATGAGGACGGGACATCACAGGGAGAAAAAAAGAGGGCATGGTAGAAAAAAAAAATGTAGAGGGATAATAGCAATGATGGAAGASAAAGGAAGTGTTTTAGGACCTAGGTGAGGAGGCTGCAGCCACTGCTTATCAGGTGAAGCATAATTATTGAACTTACTTGTTTCAAGTTGAKTACTCATTGTTTACCATCTGGGTTGGTTTTTTTTTTTTGGTTGTGGTTTTTTGGGTTTTTTTTTGGTTGGTTTTTTTTTTTTGGTTGTG
>NW_026623303.1:710761-743186 GCF_030028575.1 Malurus melanocephalus | reverse complement strand
TTGTTTTTTTGTTTTTGTACCACATTCTGGATCAGCTCCACATGAAGACAGAGGCTGGAGCCAAGATAAAACTTTTGCAACCAGTTAGTTGATGACCAAAGTGAACTGAGCACAAGCTAAGAATTAGATCACAGCATAKGACCACCTCAGGGAAGCTACTCTCATTCACAGATTAATTAATCGGAAATGCTATTTTTGGCCCAGTGAACTAGAGACAGCGAAAATTTTAAAAAGTGTTTCAGAAACACTTGTCATTGAACCACCAGAGGATCTTAATAGGAAAAGGAGCAAAACCTGACAGAAGTATAGACTTATAGATTTTTTGATAACTCTTATTCCCAGTAAAATCCATGATTAAGTACTTGGTARCATAAAAGAAAGCAAACTTAGAAAAAATGGTATGTTTCTAATGTGGGATTTCCCCTATAATTMTTTTCTAGCAAATTTTTCATTCATTATCAAACTATTTTAAAGAGACTTCTTGTGGTAACACATCTGCACAGAGTCTATTTGGTCCAGAAAGGAACTTAGGGAACCTGGCTTTTTTCAAGCAAAAATAAGCATACCCCCCTGTTTTGAAGGTTTATCCACAAAAAACTACATGCTGCTGCTTGCAACATTATCACTTAAACTAGTACAGAGGGCAGTAAGGTGCAGCATTTTTCCTTTCAAATATGACTTGATTAGTACAGTTATTTTCWTATTTTTATGTTTGACATACTTTTTACAGAAAGTTACATAGTTTCTGTCTTTTTATAATTTGTATGTAACAATGAGTCTCTTAACTGCACTATACCTTCAAATTTCAGCCCCATAAGCCTTGAATGACGAAGTTTTCCTCAGCTGAAAGTAATTTTAATTTGAAATGCACACAGAAAAACAGCACCTTATTTTTTTTTAACTCAGCACTGCAAGTCTGACAGCATCGAATGCCCGTAAGACCTAGTGCTTCTACGACTTAATTACACAAATTAAGTCTACAAATTAAGCCTGACAACATCTGAAATTAGTGTGATTTGTTCTATCTTCCCTTGACTCCATTTCCACGCTTGAGAAATCAAGTGCATGGGCAGGAGAAGTATTACTGTGCTCTTGTTTATTCCCTGGCTGCAGGGTTGGGACCAAAGAGACTTGAAGGCATGACTTGAAATGCCTCCTCCCAGCACAGGGACAGGTCTGGGCACAACAAGGCTGTGGTTGTAAGAAGGAGTGCATGTAAGAGGGAGGCATGAAATCAGCTGCAATAAATAACATTATTTTTTTTTCTGAAGGCTTTAATTGCTTTATACCCTTATGTAACTGGGACTACTGAGCGTGTGGGTGTGTGTTTAAATGCACATCAGTGTGTTTCTGTCAAGCCATTTCCAGATGGCAAATATGGAACTGGGGAGTATCTTCAAATAGATCTTTGCTATAGCCACTCACTCTGCTTCAGATTAGGAATGGAGAAAAATGTCTAATAACATTTGTGACTGATTCAATTACCCTGGCTTATTGAAGGATTTTATTGTTGAGTCTCAATTAAATTTTTCCCCTAGCTCACTATCTCATGTAAATTGTCGTCCTCATTTAATAAATCACTTTTTCTCTATATGTGAAGTGTTATTTCACTTAACAGTTGAAGAATTTTTCACCACACCTTTGACAGACATTTTATGCATGTTTAAATGACAATGAATTGATTGATTACTTGTTGGGCAGACATTTCTTTCTCTTAGGTCAGTAAAAGTGAGCTTAGATTATGATTTGGACCAGATTCCTAACACATATGGGTCTGTGCTTTGACCTTYGACCTGAACATTTCTACATTGGTAGAACACAAACAAAGTTCACAGTAGGTGAGTAGTTTASTTTATGTCTTAGGCCTTCATAATTTCCCTTCAATAATCTGGAAAGGTTTTGTCAGACAGCAGAAAAAATGAGAGAGATAATGAAAAAAAAAGAACTATTTTAAAATCAATAATTGCTGCAGCAAATTCTCTATTTGAATCTGAGCCTAACCCTCTAGACAGATGCTGCTTTCCTGTGCTTGCAGATGTATCAGYTCAGGTTCCAGGTTCTTTTGCAAATTTTTCTTTTGGAAACTGAAGTAAYTCTTCTAGGATGAAACTCAGAGTTTTCTTGTTCCTTCAGATTCAACCCTTACACTAGCCAAAAACAGTGAGTGAGAAGACCTCTGGAGTTAGAGGCTAGGCTGTCTGGATATTCAAGCAWAGGAAACTTAAGCTTATTTGATATGCAAGTGCTCCTTGGTCCGTATGGACTCAGCACAGTGAAATCACAACTTGCTAATTGTGGCCGACATGTGCAATGATAGCAAACGGATTCTCCTTGTGGCAAAGCATGCTGTGTCAGGATCTGTAGCCTTCTGCTGTGAAAAGTACATGGAACATGCAGCATGAGCTGGTTAGAATCCGCCCACGTACTCAGCTGGGTGCAGGTTTCGTATCAGTGCAAACACAAATATTACTGCCTTGAGGATAACATAAAATAACTCACTAATTTAGACAAAATGCAGTTTCAGAGCCCGAAGAGCGTGGCTCTGTCAGGCACCATCAACCTGCGTGGGTTGGAAGCAAAAGCCGARTGAGTTCTCTTTGCTTCCACTTGTGCCTGTTTATGTATTCAGTTACATCTAAASTAGCTGCTTTCCAATGCCAATACTGAGCTCATGTACCCACACCATGCCCTGCTGTCTGGAGGAATGTGAGGAGAAGTCTCCCAGCTGCCTCCCCCTGCCACCAAAGCAGCTTGGATTGAGCAGCCTTTTCTTTCAGTGTCAGTGTTGGAAACACAGCAGAGCCAGGGGTGCATTGCAAGAGGAAATTGCATTCAGGGATGCATGGGGAGAGGGCACTTGAATGAGGGAAAGGGCTTGAACCTGGAGTAGAGTTGAGGTCACTGCTGTGAGAATTGYAGAATTTCCCTCCTGTGCTTACCCCTACAAATTTTCTTTGTCCAGGACTCGCTTAGTTTAGGGAACCATTTATTTGGCTTGAGCCTTTGCCACCACCGACCGCAGCTTTCAGAACTCTGTTTTACCTGTACTGTCTGGGAGCCACAAGCTAATGAGGAACAACTGTTATGCTCCCAAACATTGCACCAGCAGTTGGGAATAATTTGGTAATGCAGTGGGAACTACTGACTTCCTGCCTTCCACCCTTTTTTAGCACAAGCAGTCACAAAGGGGCAGGATGCTGCATGTACTCCAGTCTACAATTCCCAGTACAACCACTCATGCAGAGCTGTCGGGTGTGTATTTCAGTTAGAATTACACACACCATGTATTTTGATGATGAATTTGCTACAAGACTAGAGAAAGGCAACAAATTATTTATGACTAGACAGATTCCTGTTTATAATYCTTGTGGCTACTGCTGTATTGCTGCTAGATTTTAGTACTTTTGAGAAGGGGCTTAATATGAAGAAATTTATCATCTGAAAAATAAAGCCTGTCTGTGCGTATTTGGTACAGAGGGACTTCAAATATCCAAATAATCTGCTAAGCAGGCTTCTTTTATCTTTCTAGGGAGGTCTTAAAACTTCACTGTAGAAAATCCTGAGAAATACATTGTTTCTTGTAATAAAAATTATCTTTATTTAGCTTCCTTGTTATTCTTACCTCTGCTGAAAATGTGGTAATGTAAATGCTGTTTACTGAAAATTTGTAATATAGGTTCTTGCATAGACTTACATAGATTTCTAGATGGGGAAGAAGCTTGACATGTTCTTGACATGTTCTGTCCTTATTCCTTGCCAAGGCAAGGAAAGAACATTTTAAATGTGAGTTGTCATACTTTCCTATTTTGTAAGTTTTCTGGATTTCTGCTTAACTGCTGGGGAAAAAGAATTCCCACCAGAAACTGCATCAGCAATCATTTTAATCTGGTAATAGTGTGGTCTTAATATCAGGCATTTATGGAGCTAGGGCAGGACCTCAGGTATGTAACACCTGATGTTTTCTTACTCAAAAACATCCAACTACTTCTACAGGAGCAACTTAGCACCAGGATAACTTTGTTCGGGCCATTCCTTAAGGMGGCATGAAATCAGTTATTCTAGAACACTGAAATTGTGTCTTGCACAACTGCTTAAGACCAAAGGCAGCCAAGCAAAAGGACAACGGTATTACACCTTCCTCTTCCGCGAAGAACATTTGGTTTGCATGGACAAACCATGAGCACTCAGTTAGGAARAAAACTTCTGTCTGGCTAGGTTAGGCTGAGTGAGCTGAGCCCATGCTTCAATTCTGTGGATGTCTTTTGCTGCATATCTTGGTACAGGCAACCTAAATTGCTTCTTACCCATGTCTGTACTGAAGGAAAAATGGTACAGGTGTATTTCTGGATGCCAAGGTCAAATTAATAAACCCTGATGAGTCTGGACTAACTATTTTGGGTATAGTGCTGCAATATCTGGTTTCCCTGCTTCCACACTAAACCAGTATCTTCATGTTATCCCACATGATGTGAAAAATATAAGCCTGGAAAGGCATTAGTGTGATTATCTTCCACTCCATCATAGGATGACCCATTGTTGTCTTGGACACCCCACATTCTCCAGGTATGCTGTAGAGTCTGGAATTCAAGGTGCCATTCCACCTATTCAATTGCACTACTGCAAACCTGACACAAAGTGCTGCTATTCAGATTTTGTCTCATGAAACAGAGTGAAAGAGCAGGGAACAATGCTCTAAATTTAGTCTGTTTAGAATGCCACACCAGTGAGTATTTCCATCTATTTTCAAAGTTGCAATAAAGCAGCATGGCAATACTAGTAAATGTCATTAGTTCTTTGAATTAAAAGAATTACTGTTGCCAGCCAATAGTAATAGATTAGAGCAATTCTCATCTACTATATTAGAGTAATTCTTGGCAGTGTGCACATAATGAATCTGAGGAGTTTACAATACAACCATCCGAATAAAACTTGGAATGTAAATTCTCAGCCTGTAATCACTTCCTTTTTTGCCTCTTCTCTTTAGTCAAGGCAGTACGATTTTTTTTCAGTCAGAGAGTCATAAAGTTTCTATCTGAAGTTTTTACTAGTGTTCAAAAGGTTGCCTGATTAATGTGATATTTTTTTWAAATAATCCTTCTCTCTTCAACACAGGTAATTTTCAAGCTTTAAGAAATTTATCTGAAATAGCTTTTTTCTTCAGTTAATAGATTATAAATTCTCATCACCCAAATATATTCCCATACCATCTTAACAGGGCTATGAAGAATAAAGTACTGACCCTGCTCTATTTTCTTTAGAAACCTTTGCAGGAAAAGAGTATTTCGCCCATACCGAGTGTGTATTGTCTTTTCTCCCTAGTGTTTAAGAGCTGTATTGATAAAAACAGCATCATCAAATAGCATCAGCATTATGTAAGCCTTTGAAATGCTCCAGAAGAGAGTATTTTGTCTCTATAGTTCTTAAGCCTGATACCAGTTTCTCTGTTGTTGGTATAACCCCCTGGCTGAAGTGGAGTAATTGTTGATTTATGTTGGAGAATTAAATCCTGCTGTTACCTCTAGAACAGGATTGGGAATGTGATTAGAGCTCCTTSTATTTGTGAACTGGTCTTTGCTGTTCCTACTCTGTCTGGACTACAGTCTGAACACTACATGAGTGACAGAGCTAAATCTGAAGAGATTTCATCTTCAAACTGGTTGAGAAAACAGTGTGCTTTGATTCTTCAACTATTTGTGCTAAATTTTGAATTCTTTTGGAAYAATCATACTGCTCCTAAGAGATGCTGGTTAGACAATGTGCAAATACTCTCTGACACCTTTTAACATATTACTTCAAATGCTCTCTGACACCTTTAACAAATTACTTTAATACCTTTAAAAGGTCCATTTTAATATTCACATCTCTGGTAATCAAAGGTATTGAAAGATGCTTAATGTAGAAAAGCTAAGATGGCTTAATGTAGAAAAGCGTGCCAGAAGACTTGATCTATGTCACAGATTATGTGAAGATCTGTACAAATATTGAATAATATCATTTGGGCATTTTATCCAATGGCAGATTTACAGACAGCTAGAAAATTCCTCAGATTTGAACACAAAGGAAACATTGAATCTAACAGCTGAACTCTGGAATGATTACTGACAGACAATATCCTGCACAGCACTGGTCATAGGGTTTTATTTATTTATTTGATTCTCCGTTATGAGCTATTTGTGTTTGTTTCTATGATTTTCACGTTGCTAGCAATCACTAAAGGAAACCCCTGAAAAACTGGAGAATTAAATGTTACTTCTGTTTCTTTTTCACAGCTAGCCTTCCAATACCAGTGTAATGGAGAAGCAGAGTTTTTTGCATGCTGAGCAAAAGGAATGGATGAACCTACTGTTTGACCAAGGACAACATAATAGAGAAAGGAACAAAAAAASCCCCAAAAAACTGCAGCCATGTAGAGATAGGGAAGCCCAGTATTTCTGAAAAGTCAACTTTTACAAAAATGATAAGCAATTCTTAATCTCTTTCACAGCCTTCCATTCAGTCTTCATCATTATACTACCTTCTGTATTTTTAGATACTCTGAACCAAATAGTAGTGTACACAGGGAGAACTTCCCACAGGAAGTAAAAGCAAATGCAAGACAACACTGTGATTARGTGCTGTACCAATAGATCTTGTCCTTCTCTGTCTCCATCAGCCAGCCTCCCTTTGGTTTAATTCAGAAGGACTTTTACTTTGATATTGCTTCCAGTTGTTTTCATTCCACAATGGAAGAATGGAAAAGAAAGCATAAAATCAGTTGTCTCTCTGCAGCCCAGCATAGAAACAAATTATATCACCGGTTTGACAAATGTATCAGACTCACTCAGTGAAAACAAAACTGCTTTTTTCCCTTGCTGTTCTGTAATGAGTTTATAGGTTTCAGGAGCTTATAGAAATAACAAAACAGTCAAAGACATGGAGACTTCATAAAAACTCTTTTTTTTTTTCTTTTTGCTAATGTGTGCAAGTCCAGTAGACACTGTTAGTTTAAGTCTCAGGTTTATAATCAACAGGATACAAGAAAATTTTTATGGAAAATGCATTTTTGTAGGCATTTTCTTTCATAAAATAATCCTCTTAACCATTTTTCTCCCCAACTGTTTGAACAAAAATTAATTCTCAAGTGATTAGGAACTTGAATTACAAGAATTCAAAGAAACTCCTCCATGATCTGAAAATGTTGGAAGCAAATCATAGTCACCTAATAAAACATGAAAATACAGATGCAGAAATATATCATACAGAGAAATAAATCCTTTGTGACTCTAATTCTTATGCTGTGAAATTAATTTAGGTAATTCTTCTTTTAAAATTAAAACAGAARTATCATAAAATATCATGCAGTATTTTAATAATAAATCTGATGGATGTTGCCATAACTGGTCATGTTGAAAAGCTCATACCTTCAGCAAAASAAAATGTCGCTACATAAAATACAACTGCAACTTTACAGCTGATTTAGGAACTGAATCAGGCTCTCTGGAATCATAGCCAAAGAACAGCTTTCCTTTCTAGTCCTGGTTCAAGGRAGAACACCACCCCTTTTACATGATCCCTAACAACTTCATATTTGATGCCCCTGATCACTATCCTGTGCAGTTTCTTGTTACCAGATAACATTTCACTGCCTGATTCATAATTTTGACTAAGTAAATGTTTAAATAACTGTAGCCACGCATTCATGCCTCTTTCGGAAGTTACTCTTTTTCCAAATATCTTATTTTGAAAGGCTGTTTTGCTTGGAGAGTGCAATATACACACAGTTCTCCTCCCGCTGGTCAACTATAGTATTCCAACATATGCAAATAGTTGTAGTGGAAGGCAAGGGCTAGATTAACAGGTTTTGAAGTATTTTTTTAAAAAAGTTTTTGTACACTGACAATTTGTTCACAGCAAATGCCAAGTGAAGAAGATTCCAAAGGATCCTACATGAAAACAATAATACCCATTTGAAAACATGGGAAAAATAACAGACACAACGGCTGCCACAGGAACATGAAGAATGGTTTATAAAATCTTAAGAGTAACATTTGAATTTCTACACTGCATTGAGTTTCCATTCTCTATTTACTTCACAAAGGGAATCCATTGATATTTTCCATGGAACACTGCAAAGGGAAACAGAAACTGAGTCACAGATTTTATAGAAACTGAATCACAGTATTTTGATAACATCTTAAAAATGTTGTATCTCTAAGTAGAAGTAGCAGAAAAGCTAAGAGTAAATTTTACAACACCGCTTCATATCATGCTCAGTTGTTGGTACTGTCTGGTTTACTAAACATTTTCTGGAGCAAGGAGGCTACAGAATCGAGTTGAGAATTTGTTTCAGTGCCAAAGATAATAACATCTGTTCACAATCATGGTAGAGCACTACAGGATTGATTCTCATCTTTGGGAATATTTCTGTGAATTTTGCTTTTGCTCTGTCTATTCAGCAATGACAGCAAGGTGATGCTTTAGATTATTCTACGCCATTTTCCAGTGTTCATGCCAAGTGTATAGCAAAACCTAAGCCCTTTGTGGACCTTTATGTTAATGATAATCACTAAATAAATAAAGGAATTTAGGAAGGATTTTTCAGGACAGTGTTTTCCCCACCATACTTCTACCAAAATCCTTTTTCTCAAATCCCTAGTTATGCAGCTACCCAAGCAAACAGCTCGATAGCACTGAATATTGAAACACATGTCCTGGCTTCTTATAATTTGAGATCCAGCAAAGGATGAGGACAAGCAATAGGAGCCACAGGACAACAGAAAACAGAAAGCTCTCTTTTAAAGGGAATTCTTCTTGGCCATCTTTTCCCATCCAGCTAAATAAAGACAGTAACATATTTCATAAACTAAAACTAAATTTTAAAAATTTTAAGTAAAAAAATTAAAGTTAAATTACATTTTGTACTTCTCTTTATATTATGCTTACAGGTATCTAGATAGTAGAGATTTAATCTATTAACAGAGATGGACAAAAAAAGCAATTGTTGTCTATTTAGTTTTTAATGTTTAATCTCTTCTGAGAGATTTTGTTGCTCAGAAACAATCTTCAATGAAAAATGTAGTTTTTAAAAAAAATTTATTGTACTATGACAGATTATATGCAATACACCATCTAGTGTTTGTATTTCAGTCTGACACTTCTAGGTACATTATTATCATATTATTTATATGTTTACTGCTGATCCTTTCTGAAATACATTTCACTGATCCTCTGATACACTTCAATCCCTTGACTCTGTGAACTCAAATTGTCAATAAGACTGTCTGGGTGTACCATGACTACAAAGAAATTTAGAAATTGCCTGTGTGTGCTATCAAGGTATTGTATCACTCCCTGCTAAGGTGAGAAACATAGTCTTGCCTGATGCTTATAATCCACTTCAGGGAAACCTTCTGCCCACTCTCACCAAACCCAGAAACATGCTGGAAAAAAAGACAATGGTTTTGTTTTGGTCTGTTTTTAAGCACCATTCTTGACCTGGGTTTAAGGAATGCCTCACTGTCTGGACTGAAGGCTCACACACTATTTGCTTTTCATGATTCCAGTGCCTTTTTAAAATGCCAGTGTTCTCCATGTAATCAGATAAAGCCACTGAATGCCATTTAAATAACCCTCAAAGAGCAAGGCTAATTTCAGCAAGTCCATAACTAAACTCCAGGYAGTTATCTTTCCAGATGATACCAGAAGTCCCCCTTCACATCTGCCATGCAGACGTTCTTTTTCCTTACCTCCATGACAATGAATCAGACACCCCATAAGCTTTCAGCCTGGCTGTCCCATTGTGCATATCTCACATGTCACAAGACACTGAATCTGAAAAAAAAATCATTTGGTGAAAGCCTACTGCTGCATATTCAATGCAAAACCCAACCCTGAGAAAATGAGCTGGATTGCTGACACCAAAAAATGYGTATACTTATCTTATTGCAACATATTTTCACTCAGCTTTGCATGAAAATTCATTCTTGGCACTGATGTGGAAAGCAATATAGAAGTTGCCTATTCTATCTACTAGAATTCATACTGTGGAAAATATACTCTCTCCAGGAATTTAATTGTTTCAGGTCTTTAATAATGCCCAGGCTGAGTGGTCAAAGCCTTTTATCTACATCCTTATCTCAAAGATGTTGGTTTCAAACTTACTTCAGCCAGAGTACCTGACTTGTTGAGAAATAATTTATGCCAGGAAAGCATCCTATGTGGTAACATATCTTGAACCTGTTTACTCTTCACTCTTTTCACAAACAAATTTAATATACATAATTTTCCGGGACGACAACCAGACAGTTGAGCAAACRCAGAAAGTCAGAAATTAAAATAAACAGGATGCAAGTACATTTAGATAAGATTGCTTAGATGTAAGAACAGGCATGAAAACAGAATTAATAAAATATAATTTATAGCATAAAAACCTGTGCTATGCTGTAAGGAACAAAAATTACAGGGAAATGAGAATATTTGGGAATAATACAGTGAATTGCAATTACTTTCCATCCAACATCTGAAAGGTGCTTTGTTCTGGAATGCATACATATGCAGAAGTTGGYTTTTGAAAATACACTTTGCCTGCTTGTCCTCTTTCTTTCAACTGATTATGGTTTATTTCAGACTAGTTACTGCCAACTTATAATAGTGCTGGTGAGCAAGGGTTCTGATCCAATATCAATGTCTAGTGAAAAGTATGACCCCAAAATGGATGACTCCTATGCTGTGTAGTGGCTTTACACTTCAGCTGTTATTCTTTCTCAACAATGTCTGAGAATACACCTGGGAAGCAGCAACACAGCCAAACATGCATTTCCAGACTGCCTAAGGCARATCCTTGCACAGGCTGGTGATTGCAATGGCATATGATGCGCTGTTTTATTAACTTGAAAATAAGTAAAATGGCCATTGATTTTAAAGATAYCATACCAGAAAAAAACTTGTGGAAAAAAAAGCACTATGGAATGTAAAACAAAGGAAACAAAATAAAAAGGAGAAAAGGTATTGTAAAACATACAGGTATTTCCTTTCGTGAAAAGAAGCAGGTATTGGGATGTGTGATACAAAAGTCATGAAATAAACAGATGAGAAATAATGTCTTGGAGCCAAGGGGAACCCCCTGACTAAGATAGGAAAGGACTGCTCAACAATGTTCTGACTTWAGCTCCTGGAGCCTTTCAGACAGGCTTAGAGTAAGAACAGCAAATACACAATGAAGGGCAGRATTCTCCTCACGCAGTGGATGGACTGAGTAAGATAATTTCTCACATTTCACAATTCACTCTTAACAAATGCAGCAGGTTTTGACAGGGATCTAAATATCTTGTTATTCTTAGACCCTGTTACTCATTCAGTATCTTTAAGCAGCTGTAACACCAATTCACTCAGTAACTGGGACTTTTTGTAAAGTGCGTGAAAATTCCCAGCTGGCACACACCAGCCATATGACCTCATGTTGCCTTTGACTGGTGTTCCTGGTACATGGCAAAGGACATGGCAAAAGAATGAGCCCAAGAAGCGATTTTATGCACCCAACCACAATTTTTAGACATCTGTAAATGTCTTGTGCAACTGGTCTGGTACTGTGGCAATGCTTGAATCACGAGACTAGAAACTGTTGGGAGAAAAAGCGCTCCTGGCTTTGAATTTCAGGAGTAACATATTACAAAGCAGGTGAAAAACAATTTTGTCAAGGTCTTCATACTGCCTAACTTTAGCCTCCTAACTTTGAAAAAATATCAGCATAGACTTTGTATGACAGGATTAATAGAGAAAGAGATGAGGATACTTCACACAAATTATTTAGAGGAAGGAAAACTTCCTCTTTGTCACTTTAGGTAACCTGCATTACCTCTCTGGTGAGCAGACTGATAGCAACTGCAGGTATTTGGCACCACYGCTCTCCATCTCATTACAGCACATCAGGAGCAATGTTTCGGAATTGAAGTAAACTGTTTCGGAATTAAACACCTCATCTACCCAGGAACTAAAACTGTGTATCCATCTTCTTGTACCACTCAGGRATGGCTAAGCTTAAAAGTATTACTCCCAACATAAGACACAACTTAGCAAGAGGCCAAAGGGATGAAACTGCAATGCAGAGTTGCTMCAGACACGCTTTTTGTCTAAGAGCACATTGGACCTGGACTAACAGAGCACCCAGTGAAGAAAGTGTCCACTCTAGAAATAAGAATGGCAGGCCTGGGAAGGCTCCTTTCATTTATCAGCCACACACTTTGCATGAAGGCTGTTGTTTGTTAGGGTGCACTAAAACGTTTCCACAAATACCTGAAGAAAAACATCTTTTCCACCAAGGGGAATTTCTGCTCATGCTAACTGCCCTTGTAAGTGCGTGAGACAAGAAGCACAATTTGTGTCAGTCTTTCTGTTTCTTCCTTCCCACATGATAGCTTTGCAATACCTTGCAAAAGACAGTATGATCACTGAGGAATAAATGCAAAAATCTCCCACCTCTTTAATCATTACCAAAGCCTTCTGCTTTTGCAAGTTGTTATCATTTTCYAAAAACTGGGAAAATAATGACCTGAAATCTAGTACACTTCAATGGCCTTACTAATAGAGTAAGTCATGTGTGTTGCTTACCTGTTCTGTTAATCACAAGAAACAGGCATTTAGTGGCATCAAACACTAAACAGTAAGCAGGAGAAAACGTCGTATTTTGACATCTAGTTCTTMTGACAAATTACTGCCATTACAGTCTTCTCCTGTGAAACCATTTGCAAGCAATATATTCTTAAACCCTAGGATGAATATGTAAGGTAAATAAATAATGAATAAATGAAGATTTCCCAAGCCAGCACATAATCATATGTGCTTTGAAAGCTAATGCTGACAAAGTATGCATGGTGCTACGTGGTATTCAGAAACTTCTCTTTATTCTTACATTCACACTATGTTTTTCTGGAAATCTACTGTACTGGGCAAAGTCTATTGTGCCGACTCAAGTTAAATTCACAGTTGCCTCTTGATATATCACAATATGTCATTCAGCAATACCACAGAGGAAAATGTAATTACCATGCAACATCTTGTGCTTTCTTGGGATTTCTCACTAGGTAAGTAAGAAATAAATTCCTATCAGGTGTGCAGGAGTACTGTTGTAGAGATGTAGGAACAGACCAGCTGGGTCATAAGCCACAACACTGTGTTGAAATTACTGGTCAGAGGGGATATATTCTTTTTTAGCTGCAGGCTGTATGCTTTTTCTTTCCACCTGAGTGTGCAGAAACTTGCTCACTGCCCAAATGAATGCTCATACAATGCATTTAATTCCCCTAATATCCCTGTAAGGTAGAAATCTTAACAGAGAAGCAACTGAGGGCCAGAGAAATTGGTGTGTCTCCACAGCTGTGCAGAAGAAATAAACAAACTAATCAAAAAAATCCATGTAAGGACAGAAATCCTCACTCCAGATCCACCTAATCTCTCTCCCAAGACTCTTTTTCCTTCCATAAAGCAAACAATACATAACCCTTGTAGGCACAGATCTCCTGCTGCACACAAGAGTGAAATTAAAGMCACTGACCTCCAAAATGCTTTCTGATCATGATCCAAGCCACCTGAATCACTGCCTCTCCCTTTGGAACCAGGACCTCCACTTGCAGATTTGTTCTGCTGCTACAATGACTGTTGTAATCACCAGGAAGAAGAGGCATTAACACCCACCCACTTCACCAGTTTCAGTACAAAATTCAAAGCTCCTATTCTGGATCTATTTTGATTTCTTTATTTTAAAGTCAAATATACAAATAAAATCAAAGATAGTTGACTGCTACCTACAAAGAACAGAAGAGATTCCCAGTTGTGACTTTTAAAACTTGTATGCCATTCTCATAATGTGGTGTGAATAACAAAAAAAAAAGATCTATATGTACTTGTTCATGTTCATTTTGTTTCCACTGGAGCTGGCTCAGCACAGATTAAGGAGACTGAAGTCTCAGATTACTACCAGAAAGACTGATAATTTCTTATACCAACATTTAAATTACACAATCCTAGAATGGTTACGGCTAGAAGGGGCAAGATCATCTAGTTCCAGCCCCCCTGACATGGACAGGGACACTTTTCACCAGACCAGGCTTCTTAGAGCTACATCCAACCTCGCCTTGAACACTTCCAGGGATGGGACATCSACAACTTCTCTATGCATCCTGTTCCAGTGCCTCACCACCCTTACAGAAAAGCATTTCTTCCTAATATCTAATCTAAACCTACTCTSTTTTTGTTTAAAGCCATTGTCCTGATGCTACATGCCTTTGCAAAAACTCCCCTTACATCTTTCTTATAGGTTGCTTTAGGGACTGGAAGGCTGCAATTATGTCACCCTGGAGTCTTCTCGAGGCTGAACAACTCCAATTCTCCCAGCCTTTYCTCACAGGAGATGTGCTCCAGCCCTCTCATCATYTTGGYRGCCTCCTCTGGACTCCCTCCAGCAGTTCCATGTCCTTCCTGTGCTGGGACCCCAGATCTGGACACAGCCCTGCAGGGGGGTCTGAGCAGAGCAGAGCAGAGGGGCACAATCCCCTCCCTGGCCCTGCTGCCCACGGGGCTTTGGCTGCAGCCCAGGACACGTTTGGCTCTCTGGGCTGTGAGTGCTCATGGCTGGGTCATGTCCAGCCTCTCACCCACARCACCCAAATCCCTCTCAGCAGGGCTGCTCTGGATCTGTTCATCCCTCAGCCTCTGTTGATACTGGGGATTGCTCCAACCCCCAATTTGAACATTAGGCTAGGATGCATGAATATAGCAGCAGGAAAAGGGAAAAAAAGCTGCAAGGAAAACCAAGCTGTCTGCAAGCCAAGACTCTGCAATGACAAAGAATATATTCCTGTGAGGAGGGTAACAGACTTCTTGTTTTTTTCTCACTTGCTCATTTTCATTCTTTTGCATTTTGCTTCTCAGAGGCATTACCATAATAATTAAGCATATTTAAATTTTTTTCTTGATGTCTGTGTATGTTCAGAATAGTTCTTTTTATCTTGAGTTTACAAATGCTACAGGCAGAATTTTTTCAGGAAAATGCAGTTATTGCAGGTAAATAAAATCGGCTTGAGTAAGGTTTGTTTGAATCATTACTGATGCAACTTCACTAATTTTGGAAGAACCTAACCAAAGAACCATGTGAACTGAGCACTTCAAGGYTCCATGTACTCCAGAGGAGCCCTTTGGAGCTGATATTCAGTAGAAGATGAGCTAATAAATGGGAATAACCTTTTCCCCTACCAAGATGTCAAATATATTTTTCTTCTATAGAATTTCTATAAAAGGTAATTCAAGAGCACATAAATTACCTAAATCTTAGCTAATTAAAGTGTGTCAACAGAAGGGTATGGGTCCAAATTTGAGTTTGGGTACTGTTGCATRAAGTTCATCCAGTTTCTTGCTCCAGAGTTCTTGAATATTGCAATGTGTTGTGCTGATCACTTCTGTTTAGTGGAAGTCACATGAAAGAATGACTTGCCATTTGTTTGGACTAAAAATTGCAAAATTAGGCATACTAAAGAGTTTAATAGATTCATAATGTAAGTAGAGCTCCATATTTTTTAATTACTTTCCATAACACTGTGCTGAATTCTTCATTACTGCAATCACTTGGATGAGAAAAAAGCAGCACAATTGCTTAGTTTCAAGTTCCTCCTAGCCCCACAACCATCCTTGCAAAAAAGATAAATACGAAATTCATTAAAAATGTTGACTGCATTGTAAAAGCTTCTATATAACACTACAAAAAATAACCTAAACCACAGTATTGCTGTTTCAAATCTGTTGARAAGAATAGCCATATGTCATGACAGCAGCTTGACCTGATGGGTCCTGCAGAGCAGCAGTGAGATCAGCAGGGTCCCTGCTGAGCCAGCAGTCCCTTCCTGCTGAGTCAGGTCTTGATGCTATTCCCTGGCACAACAGGTTGTCCTCAGCAGCACCTCTTCCACTTGTTCTCTGTGATCTGGAGCACCACTGTTGCCTGGATTTCCAAATAGAAGCTGAGCAAAAGTCATCAAAACCATCAGGTTCCACAATAAACCCAAGCAATTAACCTGCCTGAGTAATATGTCTGAATCAACTGCAGATTAATATTTAACTTCTTTTTTTGAAGTATTTGTTTCCAATAAGATAGTGGCTTAATAGCTACCCTGCTGTAGGAGGAGAGCAGGGATAAATATGACTATTACTTCAAGAGAAAAAGTGGCTTGTAAACAAATTGGAAAGAAAAAAAGGTAAGTTAATTTTCTCTTTCCTTTTGAGAAAGAAAACCAACTGTTAAATTGGACAACTTAATGAGCAGGGCTCCTGGACGGACCTTTATTCTGTGTTACCTTCTGAGAGAAGGAGGCAGTTCAGGAGATGAGCTCTCATTTTAAATGCTTCTGGGTTCTGCAGATGTGAAGTGAGAACACCTGACACTGATGGCTACTCTGGTACTCCTTCCCAGTGCTGCACTCACTTTTAATGATGAGTTGATGAATTATTATAAATACACTTTCAAAAGTAATTAATGGTAGGTATTTAATGTCTGTTCTTTGACTAACTGGAGTGCTTACAGGTGCTTTGAGGACACTAAAAGATAATAAATTCAAATCCATTGTGTTTCACAGGGGACAGTACAACCATATTGTACACATGCCACACTGCAAAAAAGTCGAGAGGCCAAGGGTGACAGAGCAGTATCACATTATTCATGAAAATATTCTTGACTCCTCTTGTGTCTCCTCTTGCCTATTCCTCTTCTAGAGGCTTGAATAGTATTATTTAAAAAGCATCCCTGTTCCAGTGTGAAATTGAGGAGATCAAACCCAGAGAAGTACACTGGTTAGATATGGGCCACATTTTCCTATTTTGTCTCTGGCAGTGGTATTTCCCTGGTGTTATCTAAAGGTCAGAACTGTGTAAACTGCATTTAGAATTATAGGATTCTGGGAAGGGAACAGTGAAAGACTTGTGTTATGGTAAATTTTCAGCTTTGTAGGGATGAAATGGCCATTGGGATAAGACACTCCACAAAAAGCATGAATTTTTGGCTTCATATTTGAAATTGGTTCACTAAAATTGATCCAATGTAAAACTTTCCAAAGATCAACTTTCTGTAACACAACATGTCACATTGGTGAGAAGAGTCAGGACGATGGCTGTGAGTTGAGTGGTTACTACTTTTTAATGTTTTCTGCTTATATTTTCCTATTATAYGCTAGTCCTCATCATCTGCTCTGTACTTACTCTGAGCTTCTACTAGGAATAAGTAAAAAGCAAGAATGTATTATCTGGAATGTAAGTAATCTTTAATGTATCAAAAATTCAGACCCTTAGTGAGCTTCTGTAAAGAAACTCATTTCTCTTGATAGTGAGAACTGAAAATCCATATTCAGGATTCATTTCCAATTGACATCGCAATGACAGTCCATTTGCTCCTTATTAGTTTAGGAATACACGGAACATTGAACAAGTTGTGAAGACTGTCAATCATTACAGATTTGACTCCCAGCATGTAACTGATGTTCTGCAACGTTTTTCCCCCCTAGTTGATCCTGGTGCAGTAGTAAAAAAAAAACTCAGAATTTACAGGTGGCTGTTAATCCCATGTTCTGTTTCCTTCAGAGGACACCACTGCCAAAACTTCACTGCCCATGAAATGTGTTGATATGTATGAAGCCTCTGACCCTCATCCATTTCTCTCCTTGACCAGTGCGTTATTTTGACCAGTTAATGGTTTACAAAAAAAAAAAAAAAAAAAAAAAAAAAAAAAAAAAAAAAAAAAAAAAAAAAATTAAAGAAAGGATAAATCATAATGGAAGAACACAGGATGGGAGGGTATCACTACAGGCTTGGTTATTCTCTTATGTTGCTGAAGAGAAACAATATAGAAAATTACGAAGAAACAAAGGTGGAAAGATGATGTAAACWGGAGAGCTGATCTGCACCTGCAAGCTGCTGAGTAAACTGTTGAGCTGGTAGAGCTAATGTGTACTTCTTTTAGTGGTGTAAGAAATTTTATCTGTGAGCATATTCATTGAAAATGTGGGACTAACAGCATCTACTACACTTGGATGGGACAGGAGTCCTTGGTGCATTGCAATAATCAGGGCTTACAGAAGCTCCTGAGATACACGAGCATAAACATTTCTACCACTGACTTCTACTCATGTTACTTTGGTTACACTTAAAAGGCTCTTCAGGTTAAAAATATCCTGAGAAATTATCTGCGCTCCTCTTCTAATATGATTAAGATCCTGCATAATATTTAGACACCGTTTACCTGTTTTAACTTTGCTAACTCTTTAGTTCTTTCTATAGGCAATTAAAAAAGACATGACTGAAAWTCTTCCATCTCAGTCAAGTGGATTGATGAGTTTTAATGGAGAACATTTATTCCAACCTTTAATTAAGTTTGGCAGTCTGAAATCATTAATCTTTGCTTTGAAACTATGTACTGTAACGTGAGCATTTAAAACCATACAAGTCAATCTTCTTATAAAGTGGATGTCTGAGAGATAATGCTGCTTTCTAGAAGCTGCCTTTGAATCTTTTTCTTTCCTTGGTTCATGACATAAAACAAACATTAAAGATTTGTCCCGGCAGAGGATGAAACAAACTTCAGTGTGACACTGCTCTGGCCAAAAGCAACGTTTTATTCTTGAAAGGTTATTGTAAAAGTTGATAGGCAAGAAATCTGATCTACATTCTCAATCCCACACAAATCTTAACACAGTTATTGCTTAAAGAAAGAATCAAACACACTGCATTATCTGGTGTTATTCTGCTAGATTATTCAGTGACTCCTACAWCCAATTTCCTTGTGAACATATTTGCAGTAGTTTAGCCTTTGGGGTGGAAATAATTTCATTTTAATATGTTTCCYGGAGCACTGCCAGAGTTACAGGCACTTTTTAATGTGAGAGAATTCTATAAGCATKAAAGTGCATACCTTGAGATCTTGGGTTCTCATCCTAGAAGCAAATAAGGRCTCTCAAAGAGCATTAAAATATAAAATCTTTCTGGTAGCCATTTTGGACTTTTTCATCACCTGCCAGAAGATCTTTTTGTGATTTTTTCAGCCTTTACTGATGCTTTAAAGTTGGATGGGAGATGAGAAACCACAGAGAATCCTCCCAAGCAGCTGTTGTTTGGAATACAATGATCAACAAAACGAATCAGCTTGGGATACTTCTGAAGGAAGGCARTCTCTGGGTTTGATTTGGCAGTTTCAGCTGTTGCCACGGAGTACTTGGCATCCTGTGAAAAGGAACAAGTCTTTTGGGTAATAGCTTTGGAGCTTGTTACTGTTCCTCCACTGAGGCTGGTATCTTTTCCCACCTCAGGGTGAACTGGGGGTGTGAGTGGTCCCTCTGTAGGTTGCACAGCTTCAGCTCCAGGTCTATATTGAGCTGCAGTTGGTAGATAATTTATTAATACAGCCGGGAGATTTTCAGGCAGTAGAGTACAAAGTAAAGCTGATAAACAAATCACTAGGTTTTGCAGCCACTTGAAATGTATGCCTTCAATTTCCTTATGAAGAAAAATGCTTAGTTTGGAGGATTCTGATGTTCTCTTTCAGATGYCAGACATAAAATCCAGCATCAGAAGTAAAAGGGAAATGCAATTGCGGAAAATGTGAAAGTTTTTAATTTAGCACTTGCCCTGTTCTGCACACAAGAAAAGAAACATGGAATTTAATCTTAYGGAATTATTTTTCTTTTTTTAGAAAAAAAAAAAAGAATTTTGGGGAATAGCTCTTTTTGTGTTAATCATTGACTGTTCCATTATGAAAGAACTATTTGGGACTGTGAATGTTTCAAAAGGTTTGTGCCACTGAACTGTGGGACTTGAGCCCCTTAAAAGATCAGCAGCTGGATGTTTCCAGCAGTCACAGCACAGCCATGTTGTTTGATGCTGGTGCACAAAGCAGACAGTGCGGGGAAAATCCTTACATTTTCCCTTCCTCACAACTAAAAAACCTATCCCTCTGCGTGTATTCAGTGAAATCCTAGACATGTCAAACCAGATGCTAAAGCTTCCACTACAAAAGGGGAGGGTGTCACCCCTCTAATTTCATAGGCACCACTGTGATACAATTAACTGTAGATTGTGTAAGGCAGAAGAGTTGCACTTGTGGGGAACTGTTAGTTTAACATTAGACAAAAGAAATACATATTTTCTAAAGGGCATTCATAGCTAGTTCGTTTAAGCCTTGAAATCAGGAAAGTATTCTGCCTGTCACTCTAAAAAAAATTTGGACTAGAGCTTGTAGTAGTTCTTAGCTATAAGTCATAGCTTATAGAAGTTTATAKCTTCAGCCCTGAAGCTGGTCTCAAGTTTGTTTAAGTTTTGGAAAATTAAGATATATCCAATTTCTGGATCATATGAAACAACATTTACATAATTGCCTGTTTTTTGCCTGTTTATCAATTTTGTTGAAGCAACATTCATTCTTGTCAAATGCAAAATGATCTAACAAAACATCCACTAACAGTGACTCAGTCGTTTAACCTCAAGCTGCCATTTCTACATTCATTCCATGTTTCACTCTTTAATATAATTACTCCTGTTTGGAATAGGCAGTGATGAACTGATCTGGCCTTTATGCATTATTACTTGATTAGTTTTTCCATATTTGCTGGRAAAAAAAAATGAAGTCAGTTGCTGAACATTCTTATTAATAGTAAAGGGCTTTTGCATGTCCTTCATGCTATTTAGGATGGTTGGAAAAGTATTTCCCATTTCTTCTGCACTACAGCTAAGTAAATTTTTGTTAATAATTATTAAGCTTTATGGCTTTTTTTTTTTTTTAAATCAATTTAGTTTCTATTAACATCTTCAGGTAAATATATTTAGACCAAGGACAATTTATTATCATTTGTGTTTCCATACTGGCTGAGGCTGAAGGAATTTTTGACTGTTTTTGGTTCCCTAAGATTTATTTCCTATGTTGAGATTCACAACAGCCACCATGCTAAATTCTCAGATTCATCAAGACAGGAGGATGGAATAAGATATGTGAAACTGGCTATGTCAGTAAACTTAAGTCTTTGTCTATCTGCAAAAAGTGTCTTAAGATAGCCTGCATCCATACATGAAAGTCCTTTTACCATTCCTAAAATAGGGGTCTAATGCATAAGCACCAACCTGCCAGGATTAGTGGTCGAACTTTCAGTGCCTTGGCTCTCAGCACTACCCAGCTCAAGTGTCTAAGCCCACACACTCAGCTTGTCTTGGCTGAACATCTACCAGTGTAGGATGCCACTGCCACCTGGGCTGACATCAGCCCTAAAGTAACGGGGAAGCCTTTTGCTCTTCTAGGACCTAGAGGTTTCCATATCCTTGCTGTGGATTTACAGCCAAATTTGAAAACTCTATGTATATATACATATACATATACATATATACATATATACATATATACATATATACATATATACACACACACATACATAACACATACATTTAGGCTTATGCAGTTGGCTTATTTAATTATTAACTTTACCAGGAGGATACAAAAAGTGAGTTGTTTAAATAGAATGAAATTCTGGGGCAAAAAGATGTTACCCAAAAGGCTGGAATGTTGGCCACATAAAAGATAAAACTAATTCTCAGCAAGATTTGTGGCTTATTTGGGAGATCAGATAAATGCAAGCGCCTTGAGTACAAGTTTAGAGAAGCTAAATAATTATACATTCTTTCCATGTTTTCTTTAAGCTCCTTTTGCTGGGACATAAAACCTTCAGTCTGTGATCATAGAAAATACATAATTTTCAGTGTAAAATCACTATAATACGTCAGGAACACTGCTCCAAATATAACATAAAGGGCTTTTTTATTTTTTTTTTTGTTTCCTTTTTGGTGTCTTTTTTAACTAMTCTATGAAAGGTTCTTTATCATAAGCATTTTTTTTAAACTTTAAGACACATACAGCTATAYTTTGCCTATTAGAAAGGTTTGACCACTTTTTCTTCAGTAAGGAACACATTTTAGAGAAAATTACATCATATACTGCATCATATACAAAAATGTGAAATTTTTAAGCATCCAGATACTTCTCTCCACTGTTTCTTACTAGATACTGCAAGACATTGTTTGCTTGCCCTGAAGTATGACAGTAATTACTGCCAATCATCCTACCAACGTTTATTCTTGATGTACAAGCAGCACCTTCTGCTAACCACATAAAGGCATCAGTGTAAACCAGACATCACAGCAGTCTAATAGATCTAGTCATAGCATGGCTCTTAATGAACTCTATATTCATGTAAATGTCTTTAATACTTCTTAAGGACCTCTGTTATGAATGAAAGTTAGCTGGACAGTCATTAACCAAGACAAGAAAGGTCACCTTGTGCCTTTGGAAGTGARTGCTTGCAGTTACTGTAGCAAAGATGTGAAAATCTGATGGAAAACGGAACTAAAATTTATCTCATGATATATTAGGAAGAAAGCATGGTTAGAACTGGGCAATTGTCACTAGGATGTTTACATTCTACTTCTCCTGCATGTTTGTTGCACAGCAAACTCTTTGAATCACTACCTGCAAAAATCAACGTAAGACAACATATCTGATGTCAAATGGGAGAGTCATGAATCCTTCAATTAATTGTTCTGTAAAACTTGATATGGCAGCTCACCACAGCATGATTGAATCASCAAGCAGTGAAAAACCAGACTGTTCAACCTCAGGACTGTGCAAGTCTCRATTCATTAACTGAGTAAAGTATTTCACAATAGTCTGATAGATTAGAACAAGCCACTATAACCAGCCGACAAGCTGCTTGAACAAACAGTCGTAGTTATGACTACTGGTGCTTACAGAATTCAAAATAATTCTACTGTCTATATCTCAACTGTTTACCCAAGGACTGGATTTACTTAGAAATACAAATCAACCTGTTGACATGGCAGACAGCCAACAGCCATGACCACATCTCCACACACCAAAGGAGAATACCACCTTCATAGTGTATGTACATATATATATATATATATATACACATAAAACCTTTACTTTTAGTTAGGCATTGAGACTGGAATGCAAAATGTACTCTGTAGGCACCATGACTTAGAATATGTGTCTCTGTCACTCTGGATATAAGTTTTCATGTTCCTGAGGAAAGCCAAGTGATAAGAMAACTCCATCCAATACTGCTAGGGAGAGACTGACTGAAATGCGGTGGATCCAACCAGATTTTCTTACCAGGAAGGCTTCACATGATTAGCCTGTTGCTCTTCTAGCTTCTATTACTGGTTTCCTTCGGCAACAAAACTGCCCTATAGCCAAAGACAGCTATAAATTTAAATCTTCCGAAAAACATTTCTGTCTCTGAAACCACACAACAGTAGCTCTTACTAAAAAAATGTAAAAAAAGCCTCTAATACAACAGTTTAAAAGAGGACAAATGACCTACACRTGATGGCAACATTAAGCATCTCAAGGCTGTGATTTCTCAGAAATAAGAAAGTACTATAACAAAGCATTATTTTACTGGGTAAAAAAAACCTTTTCTTAAGCCAAGATATTGACCTCCTGTTTTTGCAGTGATTGACGAAATTACTGATCACTGTCCAAAACCAGGCAGACAGTCTCTAGCAACACAATAAAAGACCTTGCAACACAGAACACTCTAGTCATGGGTGTTTACAGGTAGTACTTGTGATATGGGAAAGCTCTTTCAAACTGATTCAGAACGCAGATTCCATTGTTTGCCTTCAGAAATGGCCTACTGGCTACAACTGGGACTGGTTGCTTCCTTCCACTGTGAGATGTGGCATTTTATGAAATGAAAACATTTTCTTAAYTTGCGACCAGTTTTAGTCAAGTTGCCTCCCTATACAAAGAGAGTAGTCAAAAAAATCCATCTAGCATATAACTTCTCTTTCCCAGGGGCTGTGCATGTGTTAGAATGGAGAAGAAAGCTTTGACCGGTGCAGGATGAGACTAAGAAATGCTGTGAGCTGGTGCAACGCAAATAATGCCCTGTGAGATTGCCACTGGAAACTGATATGTCCACTCCTCTACAGATTAACAATATTTCAGGTGTTGAGAGTTTGCAAATTCTGGACCTTTCAGAATAGGTACTTTGGTGTTTACTCTGGCTTTTTCCAGGTGTACTGCTTTGTGAAAGCAGCAATCCCATTACAGGGTGGTATAAATAGTCTGGAGTTGCAGTAGATTTGTTCTTTGACTATTTTGATAAGGTCTGTGTTCTGTTTACTCTGCTTTATCTGTACGGTCTGTACTGCATTCCTCCCTGAAAGTACAATACAGCAACAGGAACACCAGGAGCTGAAACTTGCAAAATACTATCTTTATGTGGCATTAGCAGTCTGCAGAGCTTGGTATGCTACACACAACCTGACAAATTTTGTTTCCTCCCCACTCTACTATGCATACTCATAAGCAAATGTAACAGTTACACACAAACAGAAGCTATATAATAAACAACAGAAAAATACTAAGTATGAAAATGAAAAAAATCTATGAAGAGACTGTTTTAATGACAACTGTTAACTAATATAACAAAAACTCCCCACTCTTGGTAAATTACTTCGAATGGGCAAATATCACCCAGTGAAATCAACTGCTGATCAGGTGGAAGTGGAAGGTTTCTAAGCCTCTTTTAACTAAGCAGGTGTTCCTCTATGTACAGAAAGCATCTTAGATTTTCATGTAAGATCAAACATAAGAAAAGAGAGTGAGACCAAAATGCCCATGACGCTAAGTCAACATGATTTTGTATAATTTCAAACTTGCAATTGATTTATTGTTTTCTTCTGGGAAGAGGCTGTCAAACGAGGCAGGCATTAAACAGCCGCACTTTTGTTTTAAGCCTGCTTGTCTATTAGCATTCCTTCCTGCAGATCTGAAATCAAATGCAGTATGTTTCACACCTGTAGCTACAACACGTCTGATTCTGATAGCTGCAAACATTCTTATGTATTTACTCTACAGTGTCATTTCTTTTTMCTTTACAAGAAAAAGCGTTTTCTAAAACTCCTTTGTATTTTCTCTTTACACCTTTTAGTCAAGGTTACTAGCATGCAAAGTGAACTCTTCAAATAATTTAACACGCACATCTGGACATCTGCTGCTACAGCTCAAGAAACTCAAGCATTTCCGACGGCAGCTGTTGACTATGCAAAGGCCAAACCAGGGCAAACGGGACCCAGAACCTCGAACTTACATCAAGTATTTAGACCAAGGCAGGGAGCTCATCTGAAGCGCCACGGCAGGCTTGTCAACATTATCTCAAAAACGCGAATAACTTTTCCTAGCAACTGCGACGTGTTTGGTTATTTTGTAGCGATCGGTGCTGCTCGGTACGCGCATCCCGGGCCGGTAGCAGCGCGGGCCCCGGGGCTCCGGCAGCCGCCGCAYGGGCTCTAGGGTCACTCACCATGTTGACTTCTGAGACCACGTCGATGCTGGCGATCTCTATCCGCATGCCCACATCCACGGGCGGACCTGCGGGGGGAGCGGGAGGCGGCGTTAGCACCTGGGGGGACCGGGGCGCGGGTCGCGGGGGCGCGGGCGCCTCACCTCCGAAGTCGGGGCGGAGGCGGATGTCGTAGCCTTGGAGCAGCCTGTCCACAGTCTCCTTCACGTAGGACATGTTGCTGGGCCCGTCGGCGCTGCGGGAAGMAGCACAACAAGCGGGTTAGGGAAGCGACCGGGCGCCCGCCTCTCTCCCTCCCGCCGTCCGCATCCTGGCGGCGCTCACCTGCGCGCCGCGCACGCCACGGCCAGCGCCAGCGGCAGCAGCAGCGCCCGCGGGCCGGCCCGTCTCGCCGCCACCCCCATCCCGACCGCCGCCTCACGGGGGACGAGCCGCGGACTGGAACTTAGTGCGGAGCGGCGAGGAGAAACAATTCCCGACAGCCAGACGCATGCGCGGAGCGGAGCGCCGCGGCCTCGGGGCGCCCCTCTGCCCGCCCGGCCGGACCGCGCCCCGCCGCGGGGGCTGAGGGCGCGGGGGGCTGAGGGCGCGGGGGGCTGAGGGCGCGGGGGCCGAGGCCGCGCCGCCTCAACAGGTGTCGGGGAGCGCTGGGGGCGGCGGAGCCCCGCGGCTGGCGGGGCACAGAGGGACCGAGAGCCCTGGGCTACCGTGGGCAAGGGTCTGCCCCGCCGGGCGCACCCAGCGCCGCTGGAGCGCCGGCTTCCAGGCAAGAGACGGTGAATAATCGTTGAGGGCGCTTCGGTGTGAAAATTTCCCTCGATGGCGTTTTAGCCATAACGTGAAAGGGGAATGGCAAACTCGACAGAAATGGCACGTTTTGGTGTAGGAAGCGTTTTGTCCAGCGGAGGAGGCTTGAGGACGCGMCCGCCTAGCGCGGGAGGTCGCTACTGATTTTTAGTTGCATTTGTTAACCAATGTAATTGATCTTGCCTTTGAAACGCGATTTTCTTATTTTTTTAAGACTCGGARCTGATGCTCTAACGTAACCTGACCCTCTTGTGCGTTGTAACAGTGACTGCTCGGAGCYCTGTGAACAGTTTACGGCTTTGACAGTGCTGCGCACTTTCACCGCACCGCAGCTCAGCAGAAATAACATTTCTCCCTTTCAGGTTCAACCCATCTCATCTGTGCGCTGCACAGYCCTGCGTGCGATGCCTTTGGGATACGTATTGAGTGCTTTTGAGGCTGCTACAGCGTCATGCAGGCTTGCTTCTGAGAAATGGCAGACTTTTGTTGATGTTTTTTGTAGCTGAAATGTGCCACGATATTTGAAAAATGCTGGAATATTGGTATAGTTTGTGAAACATTCTAGTGATAATTGTGAGCATTTTTTCAATAAATTTTTGAAGAACGCATTTTTCTATGAAAATTTGCCACTCGTGGAGGAGCACAACATGCATCCTGAGATTACTATGGGAGTCTTTCCTCTCACATCTGCTTTCTCGAACCATAGCAGTACAAGTTAATGAAAATTATTATTTTATTGATTCCTTGTAAAAGTATATAATAAATATTTTCAGTTTTCTTTGAGGAGTTTTATATATTTTTCTTTTCCTCCTAGTGCAGTAATTAGCTGCTGAAAAATGTGACCTCCCAGCTCAACTTGATGGTACTTTAGCATTGCTGTTTGGAAAGCCTTTTGGTCAATTACAATTAGTGTGGTTGGGATAGAGAGCTTTAAAAAACCATTAAAAATCCTGTCTATAGTCATCTACCAAAAGATCTTTTTATTTAGAGTTGTATCACACACAGCCATGATAAAGTTTTTCTGAAGCACTGAATTAGGATTTACCATGGAACTATAGAGTCCCTTTTACTTCTTGATGGTATGCAGCATTATATTTAGCTTTATTGTAGGCCACATGAAAGTCAGATATGCTTGTATTTAGGGGAGACCACTCCTCTCCATGGCTTGTCAAAATCTGACTTGAGGCATAGGTGCAGGGGTTTATTCTAGTAGAATTCTTAATCTCCTGCACATTTCAGGGCAGCTTTAGTTCAGACAAGCTGTAATCTGGTCCCTGGACAGAATGCCCATTAATGGTTGAACWGTTTTAGGTGAATTTCTGAGTTTATCATCTGGTCTGAGAAGKCATGAGCAAAGCCTATCCTGCAGGTCTCCTGCGATCTCAGCTCAGCAAGTGTACTTCCAGGGAGGATGAGGAGATTCTTCTTGGCAAACTGGTTCCTCTGAGAGCTCTGCCAGCCAAACTGTTCTGGCTACTTGAGACCAGCCTCAAGATTCCTCCACTGAATGAAATTCACTCAGATTCCAAACTGTTGAAATTCAACACAATTTTGTACAGCTTGATTACTAGGGATATCCAGGCACCAAACCTGAGTCTTGAAACAACTACAAATATCCTGCTGTGTGGAGACAATATTAATAAGATCCCTCAGTAATGGGAGCTTGGGAACAAAGAGGTTTATATGGTACTTTTAATAACCATAGAAAGGAGAAGCTGCTTGGTGTTAGGCTGTCACAGCAGAGATGGTAAGAAGGATTCCATGAAGAGGGTGACGGAAACATGTCTGGCATCTGTTTCCCATTGCTTTCAGGACTGAAAAAGGTAATTTATTTTTCAGGTAACTGAAAAAGGAAAATTATTATTAGCATGACTTCCACTTTCACATGTGTTGCCATCTTGTACCATTGAAGAGTCAATGAATGAAGAAATCAAAGTTCTGCTGTTGTGGGTTTAAACCYGGTTTTCCCTTTCCCGGCCAATGCACCAAAAATGTCGTGGTTTGARCTTGACCGAAAGCCAAAAGCACTGCACCCATGATGTTCCCTCCCTCCCTCCCTCTCCCCACCGTAGAGGCAGAAGGGAGAGCAAAAGCCCAATTAACACTAACATTTATGGCTTTTAGATAACATAACATAATTGAGAGTAAGATACGTATGTGCTCCAAAAAATGGTCAGATAGGCTGAATAACCTAAGTTGCAAAGTAGATTTATTACTAAAACAACTACTAAGAATACTACCGCACTAGGGAGGGGAACAAAGATAGGGAAAAATTTACAAGGAGAAGAAAATTAAAAAATGGACATTTTAAGACAC
Organism: Malurus melanocephalus; assembly: GCF_030028575.1. Lineage (NCBI taxonomy): Eukaryota > Metazoa > Chordata > Aves > Passeriformes > Maluridae > Malurus > Malurus melanocephalus. The sequence continues at coordinate 714,684 of NW_026623303.1, read as the reverse complement.
CTGTTATTCTTTCTGGGAACCTGGCTCTCTTCCAAGTTGCCCCCTCAACCCCCTCATGCCTTCCCGCACACACAGGGGACAGGAATAAAAGTCTAACATAGATTAAACAACTCATTACGATTATCGTCCAGCGTCATAGGAGAAGCGTTCTTACCAGCTCCAAGCTCTGGAAGTTCTTTTCCCAAAAAACAGTCAGTGTGTAACTGCTGGTGGCAAGGGAGTCTTTTCTTTACCTCGTGGGAAAAAGGAAAACAGTTCTCGAAGGCCGACTGCATTATTTTGGCAGCATAAGGCCACTATCACAAATCTCCTGACAGCTCCTTCTAGGCAACCACTTGCTTCAGACGTGGGGCAGGGGCACCTCTTCCCCTGCAGAACACAATTTCTTCTTAGCATCAACTCGCTTCAGACGTGAGGGGTGGGGTCAAGCCTCTTCCCCMTTTTTTGGCTTCTGATCAGTTCAGTCCAGTCTTCAAAGGCCAGGTTTTTTCTTCAGAGCGAGGTCGCTCTCCTTTTCTATATAGGTCTCTCATTGAAAAAATAGTCCTTTTGAGAACAGCTTGYTTTCTCCATGTTCAAGCACCACAGCAACAGCACAGCACATGTCTTCTTCTTACCATGATCTTGGGTCTCCATTTTTTTSTTACATCTCCTCACCCTCCTGCTCTGTTTTTCCCCAATGCATGACACTAAAACAAAAAACTAACAACCTAAAAACTAAATGGTGTCTGCCCCTGTCTTGTTTTGAATTCCTCTTAAGTACAAGACAATACGTCATCACAGAGGTGTAACCAGCCTGTGCAGTTGGCCCAGGCCTGATGGGCAGCTTGTCCATCAACCTCAGCGCCACAATGGATTGGCTCTAAAACACAGGGGGTAGGGCTCCTTTTGCTGGAGAAGAAGGAGAAAGCTTCTAGAACTTCCTCACAGGAGCCATCTTTATGGTTTCTTGGTCCCATTCCCCCACCACCAAAAACTGGACCGAGCAAAACCAGGATATCTGCTTTCTTTGCAGCAGATCTGTTTCTAGGAGAATATAGTACACTTGTCCAGGCCACCAATGTGGAAAAAAAGTTTGATAAAAACCGTCCATGTGACATAGTTCTTGCTTTCAGGACTTCTTTAACAAACYCTTATATAGAGAATAAGTGACATCAAAAATGAATGGCTGTGGGGAAGAGGCTGACTCTCAAAGCCCAGGTATGACCATTATTGTCAACMAACATTTTCTAAAAGCTTATACAGCTTTTAGATGATGAGACATATGGTGACCTGATTTTAACATGTGCTTCAAATGGCAGCTGCTTCTGCAGTCAATAAATTTGATTCAAAGCACTGTGTCTTTCCATCCACTCCAATGGGGTTTGCTCAAAGACTCAGTCTGAGTGAAWCCTGATGGGTATCCTACATGGTTTTTGGGCATCTTGGAATTTGCTGAGCACCCCAGAATGTAGGCATCTAAGTAGATGGCTAATTTGCAATTTTGGAAATAAGGCTGCTCAGTGCCCAAAGTTCTAGGAGGTTAATTGGGAGAGTTTTGCCACTAGTTTTCAGTACATTTAATTATCTCTCACCTCTGGGAAATGCAGTTGTAAATCTGTGGTTTTTCATGAGATTGGAGACAACACAGTTGCTATACCAAGAAAAGTGCACCTCCTCTTCATGGAAATGTCTATCTTGACAGAAAACATTAAATATTTCTATTGTACTACCTTGCCTGCTTCCTACCTTTCCTGTTTGCTCTGTCAGTGAAATGAGCTCCCATGGCAGAGGGCTGCCACCCTGACCCATGCATGTGTCTAGTGACATCAGCAGCATGGTGAGGTGGAGTGAAACCAGCTCACATCCATAGGAGCTGTAACCCAGTTGTATCAATTCCAGTTTGGTTTTCAAACACCTGTGGTGGCTTTAATTTCTGTTCTTATGGTCTTATTGTTATTTTCTCATAGCTGGTGTTCAATAAGTTTCCTTGAAATCATTCATTAACTCATTTTCTTGAAATCAATAGTGCCAAATTCCTCTCCCAATCATTTCTACTCCACGTTTAGTATGTGAAGGAGCTATGAGATGGATAAACAGCTTGTAAGTAAGGTTTCTAAAATGTATTTTCTGGTCTGTGTTAGACCAGAAGGCAGATCTTTTGGGTGGGGAATAGTTTCATGCTTGTTAAACATATGTAAGSATTAATAAACTAAACCAATTGAAATCCACTAGCTCTAACATATTAACCATGACTTTTTTTTTTCATATTCTGAGGTATGCGAAATGCATACTAGAAGCAAGACAATAATATAATCTTAAAGGATGATGCAGAAACTATCCTGGGCATGTTCATTTTTTACCTTCATTATGTGTAAACTTTCAGGAGGGAATGTTTTTTCTTATACAAATGAATGTTTCCAGTTTATTAGATACCTTTTTTGCACTTCTCATTTTAAGCTGGCATCAGAAAGTGCAAACCATACAAAGATAATGTCTTACTCAGATAATGTTGGCTAATTTAAAAAAAAAAAAAAAAAAAAAAAAAAAAAAAAAAAAANAAAAAAAAAAAAAAAAGCAAGATCACTGAAAAAAGGGAAAATTCCTGTGCCCCTCTCAAAAAGATCTGTAGGCAAGAAGACCACAAGTTTTAAAGAAACAAGGTGGATAAATGCAAAAGTGATGACGGTGAAATCTCTCTCTAGTGATATTTCATGCATTCTTAAATGTAGAATGAAAGTAGGTCTTTCTTTGTGCTTCTGCTCAAAACAGAAAAAGGGAGCTGTGTCCCTCATACTGTAGACTTTGTATACGGAGGTGATTACTGAAAATGTTAATATTTGTGATAATGACAGGCTTTGAGAAACTGCAAATCAGGACTTGCAGACCMAGGATACTCCTAATCTAAGTGTCCAACTGGAACTGCTGTGTAGRTTTTTCAAACTACAGACATAGCTAAAAGAAAAATTATTATCAGGATGGGTACACATGTTTTGTTTTATTTGGCACTGAGCAGGTGATATTTTGCAGTAACTATACCAAGAATATATATTCAAAATTTTAAATAACATTTTTAAAAAATTAAGCTGAATGGTGGGGTTTGAAAACTATGAAATGAAACTTTGGAATTGTGAAATCACTCCCTGTGCAGGTAAAAAACAAACATTGTTCATATTTATACTTAAAGAGGGAGGTAACAAAATAGGTCACTTATTTCATCTGCTTAGTGATAGTGCTGTTGTTGTTTTATACATACAGTAATCCCTTCAGTCAAATAGAGCTTGTGAGCCATCTTCTCAAATGACRGAAAACTGCAAGCTGGAAGTACTTTTAGTGTGCCTTGGGGATTTCAGGGCTGCAGAAAAGCTGCACGAACCATCAAGAAGAGCTGAGGACTGACACACTGAACTTGTGCTTTATCCTGGCATCTGTAGAGAGTGTGATGCTGTCACACAGTGAGACCACCTTACCTTCACACCCATTTCCCTTTCCTTTGGGTCTCTCAGTAAACCCTTGCTTCTACATATCTTCTTGTGCTCCATTTTCATCCCTCTCTTTGTGTACTGTAAAGCTCAATTGAGATCTTTCCAGTGCAGGTTCTACTTTGTTTTAAAAGACTGTAAAATGCTTTGGRCAGTGCTTTTAAGGAATTAATAGTAAATATCAAAACAGTGAGGGAAAGTTACTCACCTTTAAATGTCAAAATGAGAATGTATGAGCTATAGGATTTTGTCCTGTAGTACCTATAGCCAGAATAATTTAGGGAGTCTTTAATCATGTCAGCTAAACATCTGTACAACTCATTTGAAACTCATTCTTAGATTTCCCAGCCTAGACCACCACCCAACATCCATTCTTAACATTACCGAATTCCGCTCCAGATGTGCATGCCCAGCACTGCCTAATGACAGAAAACCCTACAGCAGTACATTTTCTTTGCCCTC
>NW_026623303.1:697663-709711 GCF_030028575.1 Malurus melanocephalus | reverse complement strand
TTGTTTTGATTTCTTCTTAAATATGTTTTCACAGAGGCGTAACCACTATCTTTAATTGGCCCAGGTTTGGTCAGTGGCATGTCCATCATCCTCRGAGCCAACAGCAATTRGCTCTGCTGGACATGGTGGAAGCCTCCAGAAACTTCTCACAGGCGCCATCTTTTTGGCCCCCCCACTGCCAAAAACTGAGCCAAGCAAAACCAACGCACCTCCCTTCTCTCTATCTATGGGAAGAAACYTTGCTGCACGTCCAAGTCCTTCATCCCACATGTGAGAGATTTCAGAAACTCCTGCCTCTAATGTTGGCTCAAGAGATGTAGTAGGGGCTAAAGAGTAAGGTCTTTGTGCCAGTTGCTATAGAGATTATCAAAAAAGACAATCTTAGCTTCAGAGAACAAACCATTTAGGATGAGTTAAGAAGACAAGACACAAGTGTTCAGACAGACGTGAAGAAGATGAAGGCAGCAGTTTGTATGCATTCGTATAGTCTAATGGACATATTAACTGCAAGGGGCCAGTCAAGTATTGTTGGAAAAAAGAAGGCAGTTGATGGCAGTACTGCAGAAGCTGGTTTTAAGGAAGTATTTAGAGAACAGAGATATATGAAGTATGATGCTRTTTTGATTTCTCTTAAAAGAAAGCGTTAACACCTGAAGCAATTGAGCACATGTAAATTTGATTTTAAGAGACTGATCTGTACTGTGGCAAGGCGCTTATAAATTTGTAAGATTGAGAATCTTGCTTCTATGCTTTTTAGGCCTGGTCATGTCTCGATTTCTACAAGGTTTTTTTTAGCTTAAGAAATGAAACACTGTTAGTGCAATGGCTCAGAAATTATTTTTCTGATAAATTGATTAATTTTACCTAGCTTTGCCTTTTCATTGTTTTCTGAAGCAGCTCACTATAAAACCCTATTTAAATTATCAGGTTTTATGTGTAGTATTCTCATACTCACAAGTATTTTACCACCCAGAGCCACTAGAATGCAATGTGTCTCTTTGTCCTGTTTCAGTGATGTGATGCACTCACTAGATACACTTGTGAATGTGAGTCATGTCAATAAGAGCCTAGCTTGTTTGCTTCTAGCAATAAAGAGACAGAATAGCTGAATTTAGTCACATATGCGATTTCTCTGGAGATAYCTTTCAAACTATGTAGCTCAGAGAGTTCCTTCCTCAGGAGGAACAAAGTAAAAACTGAAACAAAACGAAATTTTCTTTGAGAAAAGATACATTTTTGCATTATATACTCTCAAGAAATTTTGAATTAAAAAAATACTCCTGAGCAACCTGATCTATCTGCCTGGTCTATGCTTTAGTCCATCTCAAAGCAGAAACTGAACTTGGCTCTGCAGTTGAGATGGTGACAGCMTTCACAGCTTCCCATTCCAATTTAAAGTATTTTGTGATCTTGTGGATCTGAAGGGTGGTAACTGCTTTCTATTTACAGTTTACAATTCTTCCACAGAAACAGTAGTTCCAGTTCCTTTGTTAATCTCCAGTAGCCCCTGATTATTTGGTGTGTTACATTGCTGAGAAGACTGAAGATCCCAACTACTTTTTCCTCAAAACCGGTTTTACATTAGAAGTTTTGGGGGTTTGACTAAAGTCTGATTTATGATGGAAGCTGGTGCTGAACATGGGCCTTTTCTATTGGCTGCTACTTTCAGTTTTAAAATTAAATCTACCAAAARTATTCTAAGTGCATGAAGACTCAGCCTCCAAATAACAGCCAAGTTCAGTAAGAAAGGAAATAGACATTTTGGTTGAGATTTTATAGTACTTGTTTTTTAAGAGGTTGTGCCTGTATATGATAAAACACTAAAAACTAAAAGTTAGAACAGGGCCAAGAATCAGCATCACAAATACAAATAGTTCTTTATCTTCGTACTGTTGCACCTCCCTCAAGATAGGCATTTTTTACTTCCACTCGTTATCAAGGTTGTCTGCTGCTTCCAAAAATGGAGGTGACAATAAGAAAAATTTGCATTGTATTTCAAGTATATGTTTACAAAATATTTCACCTCTCACATTTAAGAGTGAGTTTTATGGGAAGAGAAAAATATAACAATAAGACCTGCCAGACTGAAAATTTACGGGCTGTTTTCTTTGATGATGGCAAATTCCCCTGGAATTCTGTTGTCGATTTCCAGCCTCAAAAATGACAGCATTAGATATGTATTGCCATGCACAGTCATACCTATGCTAGGAGAAAAAACAAAATGGGCATGATTTTGACAAATGCAACAGTCCTACACAACAGCTGCTTGCACACTCCTTTCTTGTCTCAGCTGCACATTTGAAGAGCGAGATAGATGCTTTTGGCTTGCTGAAATAAAGAGAACATGTGAATCTCTTCTGCTGGGAGTCACTTTGTCATCAGGAAAGTGTAAGACAACATGTAATTTTACTTATCTCTTTAAGTGATGTAGGGGTGCAGCCTAAAATCCATGATTTATATATGTCTTGTGGGCTGGCAGCAGTCACTGGAAGCGGTCCATAAACTGAGAAATGGATTGCGCCCTGTCATTTCTGCTGTTTTTAGCTAGTTGGAAAAGAACCTTAAAATAAAGGCTAAAATAAGTGCAAAGTTAAGAATTTGAAGAAAAGAGAAATTGAACACAGAGAATTGGTAATGATGTTCCTCAGCCACATCACAGAACTGAGATGCTACTAGTCCTGTTGGTATCTCTTCCCACTGCAGTGGTGGGCACAGGGCCACAGGGATGCTCCCATGGATAAGTGCTCTAAGAAGAGGTGTTCAGGAGGGACAGTACAACAACACAGGGTATTGCTTTATTCACTGTTCATGCATTTTGGAAAAGACTGAACACTTTATGGCTGCCTTCAAAACCATTCTCTTTTAGGGCAATCAGCAGAATGTTAAAGATCAGGAAGAGCAGTAAAAGATAAAGGGTGGGGGAGCATCCCCTTGTTACCTTTTTTGAGCAGCATCAAGTATTTGTGTCATGTCAATGTTAGCTTCAGAGAGTATCATATTGGGACAGAAGTGAAAGAGATTGAAGGAAGATTTAGTTTTGTGTGCTGAAGAGGCCAAAAGAACAAATTMCCATATATTTGTTTTAAAATTTGGAAATCTTTCATCTGCTCCTACTGTAAGGGATGATTTTTGAATCTTTCACATAAGTTCACTTCTCRTATTCTCAACCTCTTGTTTTGTCTTCCTTTGTCTCATTTAGTGTCTCCTTCAGGGATATGTTCTTTGATTCAGAGAGTTTCTCTCCTTTCACCTGGTATATTAAGGCTTAATTTTTACTTMAACTCTGGACATTATCAAAGTTTTAATTTCAGAAAATCTGCAAAAAGTGTTTCATGAGAGGTGCTAGGCCATGTGAGTGGCAGAAAAGTCAAATTCCTTTTTCCCCCAGTTTGAGAAAGCAAAATGTTGCTTGCCTGTAGTCAGATAGGGAACTGAAGAATTAGAAAATTTGTATAAGAGGATAAAAACAACAATAATGAAGCTATAAGAAAACAAAGTATTTTAAATATAGAGAAAMCCCCAATACTATAGTAAATTAGGAACTCAGAATGAAAAATGCTATCTGGCTCTGATCCAGAATCACCAGTTTGAGTTACAGGATTTTTGTTTACTTCAGTGAGTTTTGGAACAGAACTAAATGACCCTAGTATCTAAATCATACATAAGTCTGGGTAGATTTTTACTTCTTCATATTGGGTAAGGGAAAGGTCACATATTRCTTTGGGTTAATAAGACAGGGAAGGCACCTTATCTATCCTCTTAAAACCATTCAGCTTGTAAAGTCTGCCTTCTGGAGTTGTGTATTTGTCTCTGTTAAATATTCAGCTTCCTTTTTGTGCCTTGGATTTTCCGCCCACTCATTTTCACCATCAGCAGTGGAAGTCTTCATTTCTCATGTCTAAGTGGGCTAAGAGGTGAGGGAGGTAATGGTGGAGGCCTGCTCACGAAGACAGGGTATTTCTCAGATAGTGYTAATCTCATGTGTCCAGAAGAGAAATATTTAGAAAGCTGATTATGTATTAAACATCTGAAGTGAGACACAAAGTAGACAAAATGTCAAAACTACTAAGGACATGAATATGGGTTAAATACTGACCTATTTGATTATAATTCTTAGTATTTCTAWATTTTACATTTTTAAGTCATGGTGTGCATTTGAACTAATTAATGCCTTCAAATATCCCTGCAATATATGGAAGCATTTTCTAAAATGTAAAGAACAGGAAATTCAGACATGGAGGTCTGGAGATCAAAATTTTAAATGCAGATTTGGGTATTTCACCTCCACAAGGTCTGTGTCACTGTTATGTATAAATTGGTGCACTTAGAATGAGCTACACTTGTTGAGAAGATTTGGCCTAAATGACTTATCCAAGGTCACAGAAAACACTGGCAGAGCTGGGAAAGGATCTGTAGAGTGCATCGTTAAAAGTAAAAAGCAACTGAGGTATAAAACTRTTTCTGTTTTTAAGTGCATTATGCCTTGTGAATTTTATAATTATGTTTTTTTCATGCTATTCTTGAAAAATGCAATCTAGTACATAAGAACATAAAATGCTGCAGCTGCCCTAGCTCAACCCCATGGTGTACACAGACTACCACACTCTGTGACTGTGTCCAGTTTATATTTGTACTGTTGCACCTCCCACTTAGATTGGACTTGTCACTGCACATCAATTATCCATTGATCTATACACTTAGGTAAAAGCAAAAGTTTTGCTTTCACTCTGTATAAGAGCAGACCACYTGACCTTCATAATAAATACTGCAAGGGTAAGAAATATTCCAGGAAGATTGAAAAGGGTGAGGATCTTCCCAGAGGCCCTGAGCCTACCTGATCGAACTGGAGCTGGCTGTGCTTTGAATAGTTTGAACCAATGACTTCTAGAAGGGCATTTTCCCTTCAATGGAACCATTGTGTGGGGAGGGCAAGAGGCAGAGACTATAAAGCAGAGAGATATAGACACTATTCACAGTGCAAGAGGTGAGCTAGCTCCCCATAGAGCTAATGGGATCAGCTTCCTCTTGTTTAGCACTGAGGACATGGGGATCCTACTAGGCCACCACTGTAAAATACCTCCCTGGGTGAGTAGTGAAGATATGGGTACTAGCTATGGAAGGTGGTTAACAAATACCTTACCTTGTCAATAAATAAATCTTGTCAAATAACAAATCTTGTCAAATCTCATCTGCCATTGCTGTCAGTGGGAGGGAACAGCACACTACACTTCCCAAGCAGGTCTCAGCTCCTTGCAAATGATACTCAGGTACACCTCAAATTACTTAAGTACTCCTTAACTTTTTCTCTTTTCTACCTKCTCATCTTCACAGTGTTTTCTTGGCCTGATGCCTTTGTATTGATGTCTGCAGGACAAAACCACCCCTCTTGTGCTGCCCACTGCTGATACAGTGCCCTTTCCTTTTCTGAGGATATGAAATTTTCCCTCAGTAACTTTGAGATGTGAGTAATGGCACTCTATGCAACAGCCACCAGATGGTAATGAAGAGCAGACTAGTTGTGCGTCTTTCATAGATTTAGTGTATTACCACAATGGCAGATTTTGCTTTTACAGCCAGAGCTTACAGGTCAAAACACCAATTTGTTCAGCTGTTTACCTCTGAGCGAGTCTGCTTGGYAGCTCTATTTGCATAAACCCCCCCAATCATTCTGTTTGCTGTTACACTAAAACATGTTAAAGGGCATATTCTCTACCTAATGCACAAATGCTGATATTATTATTTAGTACAAAAATGTTCTCGTTATAAGGAGGATTTTGACTATATTTTGTGTACCAGTCTACGAGCTATCTCTTGTGAGAAGGTAGATGCAGAACACCTTTAAGTGAACTGCCATTATATTTCTCCAAATGTCATGAAGGATGCACCTCTTTCATGGTAGAAAGGAAAGTTTCTGTTACTTTCTGTGTGTGCTTGACATCAGCAAAGGGAGCAGTGTTGAGAAGTGAACCAAAGCAAAGCTCTTAACTGAGCATAAACAGCCTCTTAAGTACTGCTATCCCCMGATTTTTGAGAACCAGAAGTCAGTCCCATGAGGCTCATGAGATTCAGAAGTTTCAGTTTTACTTACCTGCAGGCTTYTGGGTTCTTTGTGCAGTACCTTGTAATACATCCAGGTCAAATTTTCAGGTTTTTCCCTGCATTGTACAATCTTGAGACTTTTGCAACCCTTTCCTTTCCCTCTTTTAAAGAAAAATGAGGCTCCTCTTCCTTTGGTGCAAGCCAAGCACCAGGAAGGCAAGAAGAATATCACTACGGCTGTTGCCAATGGCTTCAATGTGAATCAAGGGCCAGACCTGCAGCTTTCATGGCATATTTAAGTAATTCCCCAGGTATCTGCCCATGACTCATACACTGCTGAAATTAATAGATATGTAATGACTGGGAACAATGAAGCCTTCTAGGGAGGCAGTGTGTTGGTGCTTCTCTCTTGTTCCCTCTGGGAGCAGTTGCCAACAGCAGGATGCAGCTGTCTTAAAACCAGTAGGCAGAACAGCAGGCTCTGCCTGAAAGCAGGAATCTGAAGGAGACTACAAGTGGGAGCACCCAGCCTTCATACCCTCTCCTGAGCTATGGCAGCCTCCACAAATGCCCCCTATCACAACCCCCTGCCTCTCTCTGTCCTGCCTTCCACTTGTGAATGCTGCAGAAAGTTTGCAACTGTTGCTCAGGGCAACCAAATTTCGACACGTTTTGCATTAAACGTGGGAGCCCTGACAGGGAAAGGTGGGATACAGGGCATTGGCTTCCCAAATTTCCTCCCCACAACCCTGTTTGCCATATCCTTCACTTCGATGAAAGAGAGACAAATTTGTATTACTATTAGAAAAAATCTACATTACCCCCTGCATGAAGTGTTTTCTTCTTATTTTTCTGAGGATGCCCATTTTAGAGATAGAAATCAGCAGATCTGCTTGATTTCCCACTTTGCCACTGAGGATGTGACTGTGACTTGTGACAGACTCTTGTGCAGATGTGACATGGGTCAGAGACATGCCAAATTATGTGGGTGTGTGTGCCAGAGAAGTATTAGGGTCAGAGGAGAAAGAAGAGATGAAGGCACATGGATCCTCTAGTGCTTTCTTTGTCACAACACTTTTTGCCCCAAATTGCAGCTCCTGCAATGAGTGCTTCCACAAACACATTTCCATTGCAGTGCGTAGAGGTCCCCTTAAATATGAAGTTCACAGTTTACCTCCTAAAACATCCATGTGTCAATCACTAGAATCCACATAAATCCTCTTGCAATCAGTAATAGCAATATATGCATGTGCATAAATATATATATGTATATAAATATATATCTATATATTTGGTACTCAAATTATTTTCTAGTCTTATTCCAAGCAATCAAGGACACGTGTGTTAAAATAACCATGGTACTGTAGAGCAGTCTTGTAAATACCATATGTCAGAGGAAAAAATACACAGCTAAATGCATGTCGGCATCAGCTCCTGCAGTTTCGTAGGAGTTCTGGCCATGGAAGTGAAGCAAAGCTGGGCCAGCTGAAGGCTCAGTTTTACATAGAGCTTATGCTGTGCTCTGAAAAGACAAATGAGGAAGTTACTAGAAAACTGACCTGGGACACAGCAGACRGGAATCAATCTCCTGTTCCACTGCAAATTTTTCATATGAGAAGCAGTTATATTTCACACATGGTGTTGCATTGCTACTTAAGCTTTTTGCATCTCAGTTCCCTGCAAAACAGAAATGATGGCACTTTCTTGTATCCAGTCCTTACTTAGTCTTATTCATCTAGACTGTAAGTTCTTTAGAGAGGGAAGTGCATAGGTAAAAACTTTGTGATCAGATATTGAAATAAGAACATGAAAAGAAAACTTCTCGAACTGCATCAGAAACTACAGGGATGGAAGAACAGCCAGAAAGAATTATGCATCTATCTTGCTCTTCCCAGGGCAGAACCTAGGTTTCAGTCCATAGACTCAAAATCCATATTCCTGAAACATAGGTGCATCACTAGAGGTGCAGTCAAGGCTCACAGTGTCTTGGTATCACCACTGATGGAAAACTGTTCCCTGAAACAGGTAGTACAGACTTTCCCTGAACTCCAGATCAAAGTTTCGACAAAGCTTAGACATGTACGTTTCCATGATCTTTCTAATCAGTGTGGATGTTGAAGAAGAAGGGAATGAAAGATATTTTAGTTAGTATAGTAAAGGTATCCATATCTTTTCTTGGTCATCTACCAAAAATGGGATTGAGGTATGCATTTTCCAAAGAATTGCTACCCAACCCAGATTTTTTTTAAGAGGATGCATGTGAAGACAAGTTGTTTGATCAAGACTGTAAGAAACTCCATTGATATAGATAGAAATTGTAAAAAATCCAAGAAATCAATGACTTAGCTATTCAGATTAAGAAACATTGAGACGCTTGGCATTGATTCCAATTTTATCTTCTCTTTTCTGAGTTAGAGGTTTTTAACTATGCAACATATAGCARAGCATTAATGATTTTCACAGCCTTTTCAGTATTAGCTTGTCTGTCTTCATGGATTTGATGCCAAAACTAAATCAGGTAAAAATCAGGTGAATAACCAATCTACTGGGGAAAAGATTTTTCCTGTAATTTACCCATATAACTGTAGTGTTGGTAGAGCCTATAGTTTACAAAAGAATAAAAAAAAGCCAAACAACAACAACAACAAAAAAACAACCAACAAACTCGTAATGGTTAGATAATGACTAACACAAGAATCCAACTTCCGTTTTCTTTCCACTTAATCTGACAGTAAAGTAGAAAGAGTGATGAGAAAATGCTCTGCTTCTATATGTTGTGACAAATAAAAAGTGATTATGCTGTACTTGAAGATCCATAGCTTTGGATAAACCTGCCTTTGAGACWTGGCCAGAATGTCTGTTTCACCAAAAATCATTAGCAGGATTCATCAGTATAGGGATGGTAAAAAAAAGGCAACAAAAAAATCTATTTAAGAAATTCAAGTGCTTTCTGAGCATATGGAGCCTGGCAAAAATAGTCCCCTTCTTACAATAGTCCCTGATGGGTGAGATTTCTTCAGAGAAATCTTGGAAGAATTGGTGGTGAAAGCTGGAGAAGCTGGAAAAATGCTGAATTCCAAAAATACTTTTAGGAACCATCAGTCCAGCCTGTGACCACTAAATCATTCTTGGAGTCACCAAGTTCTTTTAGACAGATGATATAACCCAGATCTCTATGAAGAGATCAAGACCATTTGAAGCAGTACTTTTCAAAACAGCATACATCTGCTGGTGACAAAGAAGCACCTTCAGAGTCCCTGTGTGTCTATGCTAGGAACACATTACCAAAAAAAACTCTAGGATAATTTTAAAGTTGTAATTCAGCAAACACTGAAATTAAGCAGGGCAATGCATAGATCTGAAGTAATAAATAAATRCTCAGAGGTGCTATATGTGGGCTTACCGGATGGTTTACTGATATTTTGAACTGGTTTATGTTTTCTTCAAGTATGATTTTGTAAAAGATCAGCAATCTATAAATGACAGTTTTTCAGATATCAAGGAAACCCACCTGGTTTTGGTATTAGTCTTACAGAGTTCCTGATTGTCATTGCTGGATGTAAGGGAAATATTAATCACTGATAAATTTGAGAAGTGCTGGAATTAATTTTCTAGATTTAAAGAAAGTGAATTTTTATTCATTCAGGTTTTAGCACTTGTAAGGAGTAAATGCACTCACATGGCTCCTGGATACTATGTCAATACAACCTGAGGCAGGCTTCCTGTGATGAAAGGGCACTATTTCTTCATTTTCTTGGAGAAAACAAAAGGAGCATTGTTTTAGAAGCCATGAGTACTTCTTGCCCTTACATGGCATGTCCCCAAATCTTGTAACCTGATGTTACTTTATTGAATGATACTTCAGTCACTTTACCTGTACCTGTACTGAAGTGACAAACGGTATCAATAACATTGTTCTTTGTTCTAAAGAACTTGGAAATCATTCAAAGACCAGCTCAGTTCCCAGATTCGATGAAAGTGTGAGTTTCTTCAATTTCTAGCTGTAGCACAACTATTGACTCCAGGCATGGATGTGAGAGGGGATTGTGCGGTAGGATTTCTCACGACATTCATGTGGTGAGATCATTACTGGTGAATACCACTCGACTTTCTATTTCAGTTCATGCAGGTGTCTATGTGTATCCAGAAGGTATTAGACCAATCTAAACCCAAGGGTGTCCCTAGTTCTGGCTGGGTGTTTGTTTTCTTCCTCAGCAGCTGCAGTAAGTGACAGTGTTGTAGAGCCACATTTTGCTCCATGTTTGTGACTAGCCAGCAGGATTATGCCCAGTTCTCAATCACCCTCCGTTGCTCTTACTTTAGTTTTTTGAGTTTTTCTTCTGCCAGCAAAATTTTACTGAGGTATCCCTATATCAGAAAATCTCACTAAGAAATATTTTCAATACTTTGCAATAAGGGATTACTTTTTATTGAGAAGGGAGTAAAGCTGGACCGTCTCTTTACTGGAGGCCAGTTCTGAGTACCTCCCTGGCATAGTCCATGCTAGAGCAGAAGACTGATCCAGAGAAGCAGATCACAGCACCTTATAGAAGATCTCAAGTGGCTGATTAACCCAGAGAAACTTGTCTGACTGGTGAAATAAGACTTCTGAAGAGCCTGTAGCCATCCTTCTGTTGCTCTTGATCAGATTGCTAATGGAGCCAAAGCAGTGGACTCTGGCTGTCGTGCTGGTTTTCACCTGTGTGTGGAGTTAAACAGGCGGCTCCCAGAGCCTCATAACAACAGCTGAAGTGACCTTGGAGCGACATCCTACTGTCTGTGTTGTCCAGGTTTGTAAATACTGCACAGAACATGTGTGCCGTCCATTGGCAGGCTGCCCCACTCGGTGAGGTTTTGGCAGCRCATTTGTCATTCCACTAAGGCAGTCAGATCAGGATCCTGTAAAGCAGTCAGAAGATGAGGATCCTTGTCAAAATCTCAGGAAGCAGACTAGTAATCTGCAAGAGGCCTAAATAGGGCTTTTAAAATTGGAAGCAGAACTGACTGCCTAGACAGAGTTTTTGAAAGATAAACAGTGTCAGCAAGCTAAATGGATTTCAAGCAGAGCTTTAATTGTTTTTCAAACGAATCAGCAAAGGGCACCCTAGCTGGAACAAGCTCTGAAGTACAATCAGGAAGATTCAAGTGTAYAGTTGTTTTGTGGATAATCAGGCATTTCAGTGCTAAAAGATAGATACTGTAGTAAGTAATGAATAAAGGCTTTTTACTGTCGGCATTGACAGTACCGTAGTCTTTGAGTCAATTACAATACCTGCCCTATGTGCGGGATGAATTTCACTATCCTCATTAAAACTGACATGCACACTGATTTCCAAACCTAAACAATTGTCTCTGCAGCACACTCGAGCAGAAGTACAAGTTGTTTACTGCCAATACTTCTGGTGTGGGGAACATCCCCCCCCGCCCCCCTCCGTTGTCTTCCTTTCCCCCATCTTCCCCTCTCCACCCAACCATCCCAATAGCCTGTGACAGACTAACAACACTTCTGAGTGGATTTTACTGTAATTCTTCAGAATCCCTTGGACCTTGCATAATGCAAATTTTTTGGGTCACCAAATCGTGTTTCCTAATTATAGGAATGATAAGAAAAGAAAAAAAAGAAAAAAAAAACCCACCAGATATAACGTGAAACGATTCCCTTATTCTGGCAATTTTTGCGTTTAGAAACCTGGGATAACCCACTCGCTTCCATCTGTTTCGGGTGCGCTCTGTTTTAACCTTGAAGTCAAAGCTTTCCTTCACCTCCTCTTCTTCCCTCTCTCGTGCCAGCTCCTCTCCTACTGGAGCGGAGGGACCCTCCCGCTCCCAAACCCTCCTCGCCGGGGAATTAATTGCCCCCGCCCGCCCCCGCTCTCGGTTTTGTTCCCCCGTGAGGAGCAAAGGCGATCGGGACGAGCGAAGACTCCGTCGCCGCAGTCACCCCCGCGACGCCCCCAGGCTCCCTTCCCGCCCCGTCACCGCATCTCCGCACCTCCGCACCGCCACCAG
>NW_026623303.1:625115-697617 GCF_030028575.1 Malurus melanocephalus | reverse complement strand
GGGGGTGGGAGCGGGGGGAGCGGCGGGGACCGGCGCCTGTTGCCCCGAGAGAGTTAACGGTGCGGGGAAACTCGCTCGCCGCTCCTCCGCCCGTGCCGGGCGCTTGGCAACCGGGGCGCCGCGCATGTGGGACCGTCGGGGGCCGCCGCCCCCCCGCCGGGCCCCGCGAACCCCTCCCCGCCCCGGACAAGGCGTTTAGCGTGCCCAGGCGTGAAGTATGGCATGCAAAGATGGTTTCTGCCAAGGAGCCAGCCATCGCCATGTCCTCGGGTCTCTCCATCGCCCTCCTGCACTGCCTGTGCCTGGCGACCTGGTGAGTATCCCGGCGGCCGGTCCGGTGCTGCTGCTCCCCGCGGGCTCCCGGCGTTTCCGCTTACCCGCTCCCTCTTTGCCTCGCAGTCTCACCGGGCCGCCGGGGCAAATCAAGAAAGAGGAGAAATTGTGGCCGGAGAATTTCACCAGCATTCTGAACAGCCTCCTGGATGGCTATGACAACCGGCTGCGACCGGGATTTGGGGGTACGGTGGCGGCGCGGCGCGGGCGGGGGGTCGCTGGGCAGGGGCGGGGGACGCGGCTCTCACCGCTCGGACTGACCCGTAGTGACCGAAAAAGCGGGGGTGTGTCCCCACTGGCCGCCCCGGGGTCCGGACCCTCCGGGAAGGGCCGGCAGCGAGGCAGCGCCTGGCCCCAAAGCCTGGGGGGTGCTGCGCAGTCCCGGCCGTGGGGGCCCCGCTGGGGCGGTCCCGTGCTCAGCCCCCGCTTTGCTTCTCTGCCCACATCCCGGGCTCGGGCTGCTGCTGCTGCTGCGCTGGAGGAAAAATGAGCCCTTAAGCCGCTGTGCGTTGGCTTGATGGGGATGGAGGGACCTGTCTAACATCCAGATTCTTCTCGTTCTTGGCAGTTTCTGACCCGTAAATGCCGTGATCGGGTCCTGATAGAAACAAGTGTACTTTTACCAGCCCAAGAGCTTAGGTCTGATGAATTGTGTTCTGCTAGTTGGGGAAAATCAGAGCTCAGGTGCTTGAGCATGCCAGTTCTTTACCAYAGTTGCTGGAGTTCTAGCTTTGATTTAAAAGTAGTAGACTTATTTGCTGTATAGGAATTAAATGTGAAGGAGTTCCAAATTTGCTTTCACCTGTGCTTTGCATGTGGAGGTTTTGGGCCTCTTCTTTCCCCTAGCTGTTAAGATGCAGTTTTGTGATGCTKAAGAAGCAGCAGACTTGGCTCTTCTTTATGATTTTGATGGGTTTGTGTAGGTACTTGGAACAAGAAATCATTAAGATTCAGGCAAAATAAAAGTTTATGAAGGAATGAAGATATTGAAAATGCAATTTTGAAAGTAAAAATAATTTAAAAACTATTTATGAAGGAATGCTACAGCTCTTTTTCTGATGCTCAAAGCTATAAYGAGATTTTTATAGGCTGCTTCCAATACAGGATTGAATGAGATCCTTGTGTAGGTTTATGCTGCRAAATACTTTCTTCCTCCTCTTCGTGAAGTACCTTCTTCATACATGTGATCCATCCACACTGATATGCCAGCACATTCCCCACATGCAGTGCTCACACACATGATCCTGATTGTTAAAGGACAGCACCTGGCTCCATGGACCACTCTTTTATTGAATGTATGGAATAAATGAGGCCTTCTTGAGTTAGCTTGCACATCAAGTGAGAAGGAAGCTAAATTTATGAACACCCGGAGGAGTCATTGGGAACTGATAGCCTTTTGCAATTTAGTCTTTGCAGAGAGGTTACAGACACTTCTGCACGCGTACAAGAGATGTGCTATGTTTGGCATCATTTTAGGTTGAATGCCAACTAATTAGTCATCTAGCAAAGATGCTTTATGAGCATTATCAGATTTCCAAAATTAAACAACTACTAAATATGTASTATATGTTGATTTTTGTTTTAATAGAGTTGTCCTTTGCAAGATGTTTTGCAAGAGTAGATATTTTTCCTCTGTAAGTGTGGACGACTTTCAACAAAATGCGATCAAGGCAGAAAAGTTCATTGTATCCTCTTGAACTTTCATATTGGCAACTCTGAAATAAATGATAAAGGCAGGAAAAAGCTCTCAGATTTCAGCCTGAGTTAAATATTTCTGGGTCAATATTTCACAAATGGATATTATTTTGCTTCTTCCTTCTCCTCATAAACATCTCTATGGCTTATATTTAAGCCTCTCATCTTTGAGTTTTGAACGTTTAAGTAAAACATGGAAGGAAAATGCTTAGTTTTTAAAAATGATGCTTGCCTCGCTAGCTCCTTACAGTGAAAATTATCTGCACCTGATTTGAGAAGACCAACTTTAGATTAAAAAAAAATCRAACAGMAAAACCAACTAAAGAAAGAAATTTCTGTAATTTATCAGATTTCACTTTTTGGCATTGTTCAGAGTAATAACTACAGACTATTGAAACACAGAATATCAACATCAACTTTTATCTATATTTTGGAGGTTTTTTTTCTGATAAATCTCTATAAAAATGGGATTTGTATCTTAAAAAGTGGGTCACTCACTAGTTTGTAGCATTGCAAACAGTGTCAGAGGGGATGGGAATATTTAGAGATGGAAAGTATAGTGTGTTTTGGTAATATCGAGCTACATCACTTTCTGATGAACAGAAGAATACTTATTTTTGTTTTCTTCTTGAAGCTGATTCACCATCTAGTTTTCACATGGCTTGAAATGAAACGAAGGTTTTATTTTAAGAACAAAAGGCCTTGCAGAGGACTAACTGATGCTGATTTTAAACTTCAAATTGATGAAAATATTTCTAATTCTGGCACAAATTATGTTTAAAATCAGACCTGGGGAGGTAGCCAAATCTGAATTTCGTTGGCATATTCCAGAGTTACCACAAATAAAAATACATGAGGATTATCACATGCAGAGCAAAGTAGAAAATGTTTGATTTTGGAAATTTCCTACAACAAGATCAAAATTCTCCATAATGTCATTAATTTGCGCAATTTTTGGTAATTATGGACAAGAAGTTAAATTGCCTCRGCATGCTTACAAATGTGGTTGTGGTCTCCCGGAAGAGTTGTGAACCCAGTGGAGTATATGGAAGCTTCTCTTGGTGTTACTAACACAGGAGCATGGCATATGTTGACACCAAATAGAAGAATGAACGTCCCCTTGTCATTGGATTGACACCTTGCATTATAAATTCACTTAATTAAATTAATTTCATAAACTTAAAAAGTTGCTGTCACCTTACTAGCACTGTGTGGTTTGGTAGTGTGATAAAACCAGAAGGATTTATTAGAAAGGCTGCAAAAGACCATTTAAATGAAAGCTTCAATTAAGCTGGGATGGGGGAAGACTCTAAAGAGAGAAGCAATGTCACCTAGAAATTGAATGAAGTAAAGCAGAATGGGCAGTTTTATGTAGGAAAGAAAAAAAAATGCATCTGCTGTCAGGAAGACTTTCAATGCATGAGAGTTTTGAATTTGAGTAGAGAGAAGGTATTTAAGGACTAATGAGTAAAGTAATGCTGTATGATGTTCGAAAACAGTGTGATGGAGRTGAAGTTAGTTCATTCCCTACACTGTATGCTCTGTTACATCATTATCTTGAATTTCAACATGCAATTTATATTCCAYGTGGGTTTCCTGGTCAAAACCACTCTATAAAAACAGTTTTTTTACAGCAGCTGCTTGTAGTGTCATTAGTTAAAATTATCATCTGTAGAAAAACTTCAAGAGTACTACCATAATACTATTTTGATTCAGCCATAAAAGTTTAAAGTAAAAGCATTTCTAGCTAAAACCTGTCTTCAGTTTTCATTTGACTTTAGAAATTTTGTATATTATATGAAGAAAAACTAAAACAAAGTTACAAAAGCTTTGTTTTGTCTGAAAATCACTCTATTGCCTTTCTGGTGATTAGTTTCAAAGTGACAGTAGAAGTCAAAAGTCTTTGAAAGGAGTGTTGTTCACTTGAAGTAAAAGGCCTGTGTCTGATTTAAATGCCATTTCATGCCATTTTAAACCCATGCATGATTTCAGACTTCACCTGAACAACTATTGATGTTAATGAGGGCCTGCAAGAGCCAATTCAAACCTGTATTGGACGGTAAATTTAAAAAATGTAATGGTATCTTTGAAATTTTCACAATACAGTAACTAATCACACTTAAGCCTGGACTTAAGGAGGAATAAGGAGACTGAAGCTGATGAGGGTGACAGCGTTCTGTGCTGCCATGTATCTGCTACTTTTAATGATTTGTGCCTTTCAGAGAACAGCTGATCTCTGGTGTCTTGCTTTAATGGCCAATTGTATGGCCAGACCAAAGAAAGAAAGCGGTGTGTGACTCGCCCCCTGCCCAAGGTTCTCAGGTCAAGCTGACCACAAGCTGCTGGCATCGCCCCCAGCACGTCACTGGCGCGTTGTGGAGTGGCYGCCCAGTCAGTGAAAGCTGGAGTCCTCTCCCTGAGTTCTGTTTGTGTGCATGAGGCAGAGCCTGGCRTGAGTTTTGAATCTCACTGTTAACTACTGATGTTAGCTCTGGGGCTTTCTGTTTGGAAATTGCCATGTACACTGACTCATGAACAGAAGGAGCAGGACTGTGTTCATTCATTTCCCTTTTTTATTTTCTCCCTTCTTTTGTATTCTTTCTCATGATCTCGTAACTGTGAAAGTGCAGCTGAATGCTTGGTAGGATTAAATATGGCCATTGTCTCCCCTAGCAAGGGTAGAAGGATTCTCTGCCCCATCTAGTCTGTGTGTTGTTCAGCTGATGAGCAGTATTTCTGAAGAGTTTCATTTCCTGTCTATGCAGGACTTTAGTCAGAAAATAAACACAGAATACATTTGAAGAGCGAAAGCAATTTTCTGTTTTTAGAGAAAATAAAAATATCTACATGATTATCTGCTCTTACTAGGAACTCATGGATACCTTCAAGGTTCCATTGCTCAGCATAATAGATACTGTAATTTGTTTTTACTATTTAGATTGCAGATGGACAAAYGGACTTGGAGTGAGCATTGAAAAGTGAAGCTGGTAATTTTTTTTTTCCCRGCAGTTGTCCATTCTTTCTCAGCTGGTGAGAGTTGATGACTCAAAGCTTAACAGGATATGGTGTTAGATACCTGTAGGTGACAGATTTGAATTTGGCCTCAGTTAKTAATGCTTGAAGTCATTACCATCTGTCTGTTGTTCAGCGATCTGCATAAAATTAGCTGATATTCTTAGTCCAGTTCTTAGTAGACAGGTGTCCACATCATGGAAGCTGGCACCAGTATCAGGCTTATTGGCTGTCTCAGCAGAGATGATTTGCTGATAAACAGGCAAACAGTAATCTCCTAGTTTCTGAAAGAATATTTTTCCCTTTTCAGCTTCAGATATGCTRATGGATGAACATGCAGAGAGACAAAGGTTATCATGTTCTGCTGTGTTTGTTGTTTTGTCTTTTGGTAGAGAATGTAGCCCATGTGTTGAATTCTGCATTAATTTTTTAAAAATGCCCTACCTAGTTCTGGCTTATGAGCAGAATTCTTATATATAGCAGGTGTCCTTAGCTGTTCTTTCTGATAGAATGAAACAAGAGAACATGTTTCATATGAAGGTTTTTTCTTTTCTTTTTTTGCCTCACTTAAAAAATGTCAACCCTATTCAAGCAGCAAGAATTTGGAAAGAGAAAGCACCAAATCTTTCACATGTAGTTATATTTTAAAAAAAAGTCTGTAGCAACTACTTTTTTTTTTTTTTAATGTAGCTGTAGGAACTGATGTAATGTGATTTTATGTGATTTATATATCCTGAGATTGATCTCATAATAGCRTCAATGACTGCACAGCATTTTAAATTGTACTTTGTACGTTAAAACCTTTGTACAGACTTGTGAATGTTTCCGATTAGTTGTGGGACCCTTGATGGCAGAATTTGCAATCTACAGAAAGCCTGCGCAGGATCCCACTGTTTACATACAGAGGAGATCTCTGCAGTGACAGTTGCCTATGGAGACGCAGCGATAATGGAGCCCGAAGTCTTTCACTGGGAGCTGTGCTGCAGCTCAACCCATATGTTGACACAAAATGCATGGGAGAGCTCTCTTATGTTCCTCTTGCCAGGGTTAGGGCCTGGCATCACTTCTGCAGCCCACATGTAACATCTTAAACACTGAACTATTCTGGCTTTTTGCAGGGGTTGCTTTTAATCCTGCCTGAGCTTCTTTAAAGTATATTATCTTGCAAGCAGTGATTCAGACTTAACTGTTCCCACTGCAGTGTGTAGGACTCTCCTATTTCATTGACATAAAAATACACACCAGTATGATATAAATAGTTCTTCAGCATTCCTGAAGATTTATGGAAGATAGATACTTTGTGAGGATCCATTGAGGGGTAAGCCCAAATGGTCATATTTTAAGTTAATTGGCCTTCTTACAAATTGCTGCATTTTATTGCCAGTAATAGAGTGTTAAGGATTCTAATAGGATCTTCTGCTTGCAGAGCCTGAGTTGATTAAGTGGTACAACATATTCGTTTTGGAGGGCTGCTTAAATCTCCAGTAAAAGTAGGTTAGGTGACTACAGATCACCTCCTCGTTGACAGGAATTCCCACGATTAATAATAGTTTAAAAAAGAAGCAGCAGCATGACTCACTATTTATACCCCTGCTATTGTTACCAACTGGAGTTATGTTTTCTTCCAGAACAAGAAGAATAGAAGATAGGTATTGGTGTCGCCATAGATACTCCTGGGTTGGCATTAAGTACKGGGATGGGCTAGAAAAATCCAAGAGTTGTCATTTCACAACTGTTAAGGCCAACGTAGGTGGAAGACATGGAGCATGAAAGGGCTGCAATTGGAGAGAAAGCATTAAGGAGATAATCAGCTTCACTGTCTTTGCTCCTACCACACACTGAACAGTTTGACCAAGGTTTTGGCTGCAAAGCGAGGATTTGTATGTCAGTACTAGCTGGATAACTGTTATGATGCCGAAAGTATTTCTAGATGCTCATTCATCTCCCATTTTCTAGTGGAATAGGATGTGATTTTTAACATCTGTTTTGTCACTCTTCTGCCATCATGTTGAACAAGCAACCAAAAGTAAATGCTATTTTGTGGCCTCATTAGTGTCTGAGAGTTCCTGCTTCCTTCTTTTTCATGGGTCATGCTAATAAATATTTGAGAATATTTGAAGATAGCAGTTACTGGAGAGTGAACTCAAACATAGTTTGTGTAGTGCTGCTGCTGTAGTATTTCAGATAACATTAAGTCATAGGCTTGCTGATTTGAAGATTAGTTTCTTGATCTTAGCTTTCCCCTTCTTTCTGAGAAACTCCAAAAAAACCAAAGATTCAAAAGCCTCTGAATGCCTCTTGCCCATGAAGCTTTAATCATTTAATAAAACAAAAGAAATCAATGTCTGAGGAGAAGCAGCTCATGCCCCTGGGAAAAATGTGTCCCTTTGCTCAATTTGGTATGACTGTAAAATTACAGTGTTCTGTGAGTTTAAGGAAAGAATATACCATCAGAGGAAAAACACTTAAAAGTTTGGGGTTTATTTGAGGACTATTGCTATTTTGTTTCTTATAACTAATACGTGAAGCAGTTCCTGAAAGAAATTCAGGGGCTTGTCTCTGTTACTCAGTAATAAGAGAATACTCATTATTGAACTCGGTTCCTGAAAGGGAGTCTTGCAGGAAGTGAGTGCAGGATTTAGTATTCTGTTATTATTGAGTAACTATCACTTATTCCTGTATGTTCTTGTTCAAGCTGTTTGGGAAATAGATTTTTCATTTCTGTGGAACTGATTTCAGAAATATCTYAAGTTCAAATAAAATAAATATTCATATATTTAAACCAATCCTGGATAAATTGTCATGGATTATGGGAGATCAGTTGTAATTGAATCTCTTCTGTTTCTACATATGATTGGGCTTTTCTCTCCCATTTGCTAGCACTGTAGATAAATAAATGTCTTCACTTCTAAACTCTTGGAACTCTTCTGCTTTCCAGAAGTAACTATATTCAGGAAATGTCACTGGTTTATGTTGTCAATAAAATGGGTGATCTAAACACTCACTCAGGGATTTCTCCAACCAATTAATGCTTTATTATTTTTAGGAAAGGGTGCAGCTTCCATCTGACATATTTAGAGAGCAGCCCATTGCAAAACAAATGGCATGGTATGAAAGTGTGTTATCTGGAACTTGGGAGTTGCTTCTTAAAACCTCTTTGAAACAGACATGCCAAACTCTCTGACTTTCCAGGRACCTCTGAGCTACCACCTGTTGTACAGTGAAATTTCTTGAGAGTTATTTTGAGAAAATGGCCTTCTGTGAAACTTAGCTTCCACCAAAGTAATCCTTTTGACATTTAGCTGAAAAATTCTTAGCTGTTCTTCTCTAAATTTGCAAATTCTGTAGTAAAATAATTTTACATGGTTTTCTTTTACTTTTTGTTCACAGCTTGAGAATCATTCTAGGTGCAAAAAGTACAGGTTTCCTGTTTTCCCATTGCTTATTTTTTTGTCTTTTACCATTTGATTCAAAGTGACATCTATGAAGAATGATTTTTAAAATTTTCTTTTTTCAAGTGGAACGTATTATTCTGCTGCTAACTCTGTTGAGTCTTTCCTCCTTTCATTTTTAGATTGCAAATACTATGATAAAGCTTGAATTAYCAGACTTGAGCCACTTATCCTCTTTAGTAATTTGAGTTGTAGGGATTTAGAAGCTGGTTGTGAATTTGTTGATCATGCATGTTTTTCAAACAGATACTGTTTGGTAAGACCTTAAATAATTGTNTTTTTTTTTTTTTTTTTTTTTTTAAATTTATGGTGTGAGATAATTACCTGAATTCAACTGTTAGCTAATGCTTTGATCACAAAATCATTGTAACAGCTTGTAATGATTAGCAGCTTTCTACCCTTTTACATTGGGAACAGACCTAAATCTCAGTGAAATTAGTGCATGTGTTCTTTGGTTTGAGGGGAAATGTAGAGTCTACTGTAGAGTGAATGCCCATCAGAAATTTCAAGGTAGTCAAGGAAATARTATAAAATGAAACTGCTTTCTCTGGTAGCTGATTTGCCGAATGCAGCTGTGAGAGTGCAAAACCTCTGTTTTTAACAGTGTCCTAAGTATCACTAGTTCTTTCAAGACAGGCTTTGTAGCTGAACATGCATCTTGGTTCAAACCCTCTAAAATGCTTAGACCTCCAACTTTTATTTTGGATATTAGTATTAAAACCCTTAAGTACATCTCAGGATGTGGATGCACTTCTTGATCCTGCAATACCAAATTGCTCGGTGCATGGCATGCTAATGACTGTAGTCCAGTTATAACCAGTAGGTCCAAATATTAGTAAGAAATGCTTTGAGGAATGTTGATTTCCTGGATTCAGTGCTTGTTGTTAAGTAAAAAGGTGTTTTTAGTGAGCCTTTTAAGTTTTTGACATCAGTTTTCTTAGCCATTGAGTCAACATTGGTTTTCCAAATGGGGATTTGCATGGAAATGCTGCTTTTGATTTACTTTTGTGGTAAAGGTAATTGAGCAGTGCTTCTTATTTGAGACTTACCTGAATTGACCTCTGTTTGCATTTTGCTCTTGCTCATCCACAGAACCCTGAAAGCGGTAACTGTTCACACGCCAGGATCATTTATGGGAATTGTTGACCTGCAAAATTCAAATTTTCTTGCTCACTTCCTTTTCATACATTAGGTCCTGTTACTGAAGTCAAAACAGATATATATGTCACCAGTTTTGGACCTGTTTCTGATGTAGAAATGGTATGTATTTCTGGAATTAAAATGTCGTTTCCTGGTTCTGAGAAACCATTAACTGCAGTAGGAGTAGATGCTTCATCTGTACTGTTCTGTCAATCATGCAGATTAGGCAAGATTAGTAACAGCTTAATTTACAGGTACAGGCCTGATTCTGGTCACACTTTCAGTGGGTTTTGGCTGGCTTAAGAAATTCACTTCATAGGATTTAAAACAGACTTTCATGGCATAGACACAGAATGTGGCCTTGCAGGGAGTGTCTAAGTCAGTCTGCTGTGGGGAAAATGTGTAACATCTTTGAAATTGCTTTTTGTTTCTGAAACTTGTATTCTCAGGTGAATAATAATGATATCACAATTACTTGTTGACGTTTTCATTTCAGATGAGTGCCCTTTGCTGATCTTTGTGCTCTTTCTAGCATCACTTTCAGCAAATGTTTGTCTGAATAGAGTTTTCGTATCTGCAAAAATTAAACGCCCAAGTGACACGCATGAAATAGTAGCAGAGAGATATTACATCTGCATGTTCTGTTATTTGTGCCTGAATGGCTTTTGCTTTCAAGGTCAAATCCAGCAAAACTCTCATCAACTTCTAAAATACAGTGATATACCATTAAATCATGCAGTAGTTGATCTTTTTATAACATATTCAAGAAATCCCATAGAAATAACTTAGCCGTATGTGCTGAACTGAACTTCTTCATGGAAAAAGCAGTTTCAGGGTAGTAATTTTCTGCCCATATAGTGCTGTTTTTCACTTTATGGTGCTCCTGATTTACTTCTA
The DNA here is from genome assembly GCF_030028575.1 of Malurus melanocephalus. Taxonomy (NCBI): domain Eukaryota; kingdom Metazoa; phylum Chordata; class Aves; order Passeriformes; family Maluridae; genus Malurus; species Malurus melanocephalus. The sequence goes on along the minus strand of NW_026623303.1, from coordinate 687,088 downwards.
TTATGTAGAAATATGTGTGATAGCGAGGTATTTTTTCAAGGAATACATTCGTGACAGCAGTCTCATGTTGAAATGCATCTCACCCCTTCATTGGTTAGCCTGTGCAGTATGATGTTATCAGAGTGACAAGGGGTACAAAAATGTAGTCCCAAGGAAATCTAGTAATATGTGCCTCAAATCTACAATGAGGGCTGTGTGGCGTCTCTTAGGTTTCATTTTCATGGGAGTTGTTACATTGGAGCAGGCAGAAGTGAGAACGTGGACTGAAGATAGGTAAGGATCTGGAAAAAGGAGAGTTTGCAGTACATATTTCCTCTTTGTTGATTAGGGATTAATTAGGGTATTTAGGGACACAGGAATTGTTTCTGGAATACTTTCTAATGTATCCATTAGTGACCCAATGTAATCTGAATGTGGCTGCTCTTTTAAAATTCACTGCAGCAAAGTGTGATATGGTCTCACTACAGGGGATGATCAGAATGTCCTTTTTAGTTGCTTTYGTACCCGTTTTCATTTTGTAATGAAAATGGTTGAAATCTCATATTACAAAATCTGTCATGTACAAAGTAATTACAGAAACTGCTACTTATGTGCTATGAAGTCACCAGCAAGGAATGACATTAGAGGAGACACTTTTCATGGATTAACTGTAAACCACAGTGGAGGATACAGTCATGGAAAAGAAGACAGATATAATCCTAAAATGCATTACACTAGTAGACATGTCTCCTTGCCAATGCAAATAGATATGGCCTTACAAGTAATTCCAGTGGAAGTATTATGCAAAAGAATTTGAAATGAAGTCAGAAAACATAGTTTGGCTTAACAACACAATCAGAGTAAGTTAGAAAGGACTTAAAGCTTTCCATGTTACCTTTTTCAATGACACATGATAGTTTTTTTGGGAAATGCTTTAGCTTCCTGAGATGAGAAATGCATTCCTTTCATCCATTCATTCGCATATAATTTCTCATGATGTGCCTGTGTCTGCAGTTCTGCAGTTGTTTGCATCTTTTCTTTGGACCTTCTGTGTGGCTTTTCTGAGAAGTTAATGGGATAGTTACATACTTTTAAAAAATGTATATATATGCAAATATGTATATAATTTATGTTTTGTGGGCATGGCAAAGGACTAACTTAGCTCTTCTCAGTTAAAAGCTTACTTTCATGAGACGAAGTTAAGTTTTCTTTCCTAACTTTAAAGTGGAACTAATCATTTGTCCTGGTATTTTCAGTTTAGCCAGCAGCAGCCAATCTATGGATGTATTTTCTTTTAAAATCTGTTGACAATTCTTGTCAGAGATCATTTTGTTTCCAGTTATATGCTTGACTTCAAATTCAGTTGCCTGCTTTCTGCAACCTAATTAGGTTAATTATTCCTTAATGATTAAATGTGTAGCTGTTCATTGATCTGACTAATATAAGAAATTAAGCTATTAAGAAGTATACAAGACACTTTAATTGGTGTAAAGATGTTTGTGTAGTGGACTTAGGATTTTCATTTCTAATGATTTTTTTTCCTCCTGAGGGATTTCTTCTTTTACAGGAAACACACATGCAAATGTGGTTTTTCTTTTTCTGCAATTTGATACAGGAATATACAATGGATGTCTTCTTTCGTCAGACATGGGTAGATAAAAGATTAAAATATGATGGTCCTATTGAAATTTTAAGACTTAACAACTTGATGGTTTCGAAGGTATGGACTCCTGACACTTTCTTCAGGAATGGGAAAAAGTCTGTTGCACATAACATGACAGCCCCAAATAAACTCTTCAGAATAATGAGAAATGGCACCATCCTGTACACAATGAGGTATCTAATGTGTTTGTTTGACTTCTTACAATTACTGTATGCAAAAGTTGTACTGCCTAGACAAAATGGCAACCAGAGACTATTTAATTTGTTCCATTATAGGCTTACAATAAGTGCAGAGTGTCCCATGAGATTAGTGGATTTTCCCATGGATGGTCATGCTTGTCCTCTCAAATTTGGGAGTTGTAAGTTGCAATTATGAATTTTTTTGTAACTACAGAATTTAAATAGTAGAAGTAAATTTTGAGCAGTTACTAGACTTTCTGAATATATACACTTATGTCTTGATAYGCAATCCCTATGCAGACAAAACTCCTGTTAAGTTCCTTGGGACTTTTATTTAGGACCTCAAAAATTAAACCCAGAGAACTAAAAACCAGGTGGTGATCCAGTTATTACATTAAATCCTGCTCGTCAGTTTACACAGTTGCTTGAGTACATAGTTTTTCTTGGTTCTTGGGGAGGAATCGGATACTCAATGAAGTGAGAGATTCTCTGGAGAAGACAAACTTAACTTGGAACAGCCAGATAAAAGACACCTAGGGAAGCAGGTTAGCTGACTTTCTCTACAGGTAGTGGAATCACATTGGCATCCTAAGATAGAGGTGTAGGTTGTGTGCAGAGATTTGACCTTTAGCTGTAATTGTCTGTCTYCTGGCCCATAATAGGAGTTTATGGCAGGGACTAGATGGCAAGTTTACTAGAAAAATAACTTCTTAATTGGTGGGAAGAATCTTCGTGCAGATGACCTTTCTGCTTTGAAGTCAGACATAGATTTTGAAAAATGTTCAAACTTTAGATAGAAGGAACATTTTGGGACATCTTCATTACAAACAAGAGAGGCAGTTGTGATTGCCTGATGTGAATCCAAAGCAGAGACCTCTGAGACACCCTGGAGGTAGTTGGTGCACTTCATTAACTATCTTGTTATTCTTTTAAGCCTTSTTGGTCACTGACTTCTCTGCTTTAGACACTCTGATGGCTGAACATTAATCTGTTTTCCTTTAACCCAGAACTCYGAAGTTAGAAATGGCTGGAGAACCCTCAGAGTTTTCCCATAGCATAAATTTAGCTTGTACAGCTGGGTAGTCAGCCAGAATGGGAATTAAAGACACTACTCTGTTATGATTATTCCTCTCTGCCACTGTGAGACTGGAGACCAGGTGCTGCAAGATTCTCCTTTAGTATCAGCTGTATGATAGGGATGCTTCAATAGTGGGGTCTTGTCCACAGTCACAACTCTTCAAACAGAATCACCAGCCAACAGAAATTGTGCTGAACACTAGTTTGGTATTTCCCACAGTGAAACTTGAAATAACATGTAGCCATTTCAGATGTAAGACTGATTTAATGCAATTTTAACAGGAGTTTGGACTGTGTAGGGATTGAATGCTAGCCCTAAGATATGTCTTTTGCATTAAATGTAAAATGTTGCTTTGTGTGTGCTTATTTCGGGGCTGTTGTATACTTTTTATTGACCTATGGCAAATATTTTAAACAAAAGTTTAAAATATTGTAGTTTTTAGTATAATCATTATTTTCTGTAAAGAAATAGGCAGCCAATCTTCAAAATGTGTCCTCCTTGTACATACTCCTTTTTTTTGTAGATTAGTATATTTTAACAGTAAAATTTTAGTTAGAAATTGCTAAAAAAACTTTGCATGCCCAGTAAAGGCTGATCTGGAAAGGATTTGCATTTAGTCTTCACATTGATATGCAAAGTGAATTTATGTGTGGCACTTGGTAAATAACCTCAGCTCTTATTTATTCTCTTCTGAGGGTGGCCTTTTGGGCGTAAATTAACATGAAGGGGATCTTCTGAAGTAATTCGTGTGTGTTTTACTGTTTGGTTTCAGTAGGTTTGGCTTGTGTTCTTGGTAAGGTATGAGAAAATGTTTCCTATTTATGCAAACTGATGCTGTGTTGTAGATGCTTATCCAAAGAGTGAAATGATTTATACCTGGACAAAAGGACCTGAGAAATCAGTGGAAGTTCCTGAGGAGTCTTCCAGTTTAGTTCAGTATGACCTGCTTGGGCATACAGTATCCTCTGAAACTATTAAATCTATTACAGGTAGGAATCTCGTCAGTCAAAATCAACCTGAGGTAAAAATAACCTGTAACATTGCCCAAAGGGTTTTTCCTTTTTCTTCCTGTAAGTTATTCTACTGTATGTCATAGGGTATGTATTAAGGGCTGAGAGTGTAAATCTGAATTAGGTTTTTGTCCTTGAGATTTACATTTGCAGATTCATTACAGTAGATTGCGACAGTCTTTCAGAAAGCTAGAATGAGATCATTACTCCAAGGGACAAAATGAGCATTTAATCACTGCTTAAAATGCAGTTTGAAGAGTCAAGAGGATGCCTGGGTGAGGAAGTAATTTCTCAGCACTGTATCCACATTATGTGCAAAAGACTTCCTTTGTTTGGCGGTGCAAACAGCTCAGGGTAGAAGTACAGCATACAGAATGGGTTATTAAAACCATAAAAACCCTCTAGTCAGATAAGGGTAGGCACAAATGCATTAGTCACAATGGATACTTCTGCTGATTTGTGCTGTAAGAAATAAGGCAAATGGCAACTACAGGCATCCAAAATGAGTGAAGGATCACTGATGAGCAGTGTGGCAATAAACAAGCATATTCCCAAAATATTTTTAAAATTTGGAATAATTTTCTGAGCATCAGCWGGTTTGGGTGTTGTAAGACAGTCAAAATGAAATCAATAAAATGAATGTATTTGATGTATTGCTCTATGGATGTTTAACTCAAAGATAAAATGGCATTTTGCAATTCACTAGAAAGTTACTTCTCAGCTTATAGATTATTATGAGTTAAGAAAAAAGTGTTCTTGCTGTCCCAAAAGGCTCATTCTGTAGTGCTTTATTTAGACAGTTTATTCTGTTTATGTAAAACTGCTTTTTTGGGTCTGTTTGCTTAATATGAATGATAACATTTTAGGTAAACTTAGAGTATGAATTCTTATCTATGACTTTTGCATTTGTGTCATTATCATAGTGGGGCTGACTTAGCAAAACCTAGCAAAAAGCTGAGATGCATAACATTTTATGTGTACCATTGTTCTGATTGTTTTATTCAGGAGGTAGGTACCACAGTGTTATGGATGCTATGGCAGGTAGATAACTTGTGTCTTGGGATTCTCTTCTTCAAAAGACTGTGAAAAATCATGCTTATACTGTAAAATGTAATTCAGTATTAGTTGTATTACAGTATTTTTKATATCAGTTTCTGGATGGCGCTGTAAGGATCTACTGTTTCTAGGCCTTGTTTTTTAAAACTTTCATTCGTTCTTGTCCTAAACAAAATATCTTTCCTGTCCATGTTAAGTGTTATGAATAGCATCACCTTAAGCAATCCTAGGTGAGAGTCTGAAACACTTATTCTGCAACACAAATTTTATACACAATCAGAAAAGTATTTTCTTCTTTTTTAGGTGAATATATTGTTATGACAGTTTATTTCCACCTCAGACGGAAAATGGGTTATTTTATGATTCAGACCTATATCCCATGCATCATGACCGTGATCCTCTCTCAAGTTTCATTCTGGATTAATAAGGAATCCGTTCCTGCTAGAACCGTATTTGGTAATTATTTCTTTTTTTGTTTTACTTTTTCTTGTACTTGCTCTTTTAATAACTCTACTAGGCCTTTTTAGTGCCTTGGGATATACTCCATGCTATTGCAGAAATAAGGGAATCATTTAAATTCAGAGGAAATTTTGCTGTTTATGTGTGAAGAATGTTTTTATGGGAATCCTTGGAATCTGAGGAGAAACTTGTAATGTATAACCTGTAGCGAATGGCTGCTCAGCTCTAGGGATTCTGCCTGCTTGAGGGAGCAAACTGGAAAGAAATGGCTCTGAGTGTTACAGTCAGTTCCCTGGTCTACATCCAGATCAGGTTTAGAGTCCTGTGGGCAGTGGTRTAAGTACTTTAACGGACCCTTTATAGAATACTTGTAAAATAAGTTGATTTMGAGTGTGTGAGATGTTCAGATGTCTTGGTGAGGTATCTGTGTCATCAGTGGAAGCTTGTTATGCGTAAGGCCTAGAGTCTGTTACTGTAATTTCATGTTTAGTGTTCTTCTTTCCTTTGTGCTATTGCCATTATGAAAATGAATTGCCAAAGCAAAATGATCCCAAGGTATTAAAATTGCCCTCATTAAAATACAGCTTGAACGAGATGCTACAGTGAAAATAAAAACCCAGAAAATCTTCTGTAGAAGACAAAGTGTAAGAATCTAAATGGAAATGTGTTTCCTAACAAAGAAATAGGATAAAAACTCTTAAAAGCAGCCTTTATTGACTTCATAATGTGCTGTAGTCTAAAGCAGGAAGAGAATGTTTTACATTCTCTCTATAGAAAAGCCTTTCTATAGATTGATAGATGTTGGCAAGAGTGATAGGAATTAATGTTTGTGATGATGGCCCATTCAAAGATGTAAGTGTCAGAACGCTGTTTTGTATCACAAGTGAGACAAGGTTGGTAATTATATGGAGAAAAACCTGTAACCTAATAAGAATCYCACTAACTTTCAACTCAATCATTACATTAGACAAACTAGTGTATCACTTCCTATGCCTTTGCAGTGGTGTTAAATAATGGTAATTTTTTGAATGGAGTATTGCCATGAACATGAAATACAGAATTTGTATTTACAGACCAAATTAATTTTTGCATACAGATTAAGGAGCAACATATGTACTATGTGTAATTACATCCATATGTAAAGCTAAAAAAATAGTTTAGACATCCACTAATTTACAGATACATCACTAAAATGCATGTGCTAGCAAGTTTCTGAAAAGATGGCAGTGTATTCCTGGTTTTGAAACAAATTATGATAGGCAACATGTTTTCCAAAGGCTTTGTTTAAAAGAAAAGAGAAGTAGGCAAGAGATAGGAATGAAGGCATATGCTGCTCTGGTGCCAGCTTTCTAGAGGAGCTGTCAGAAGAGGCTAACCAAAAGATCATTCCATTGCACACTGCATGATTAGGGAGAACTTAACAGAGGTAACATGAAGGAATAAGGTACATCGGTTCATGATTTCTGCAGTCAGAGCTTCAGACACGTCAAATCTGGTGATTGTGGGAGATTGGAAAGACAACATTATTTTTAGGACAAGTTTTAGCTGTATAAAAATATATTAATAGTATTTAAATATAAAAATTAATGTTAAACCTTAATGTCTGTGTGCATTCCCAATCAGAAGCTTCTAAATATTTACTTTGGATTTAGATATGTGCAAATATAATATTTTTCCCAGAACCCAATTCCCCACCCTGTAAATCCCTTTGACACATATCTAGGGGCAGTTGTATTGGCAGCTCCAAGTCTTCCAGAAGAATGATTTGCTAGGTAAAAATCTGATAAGGATTGTCAGTAGATTATAATATTGTCACAGCCTCCCATCTTCTCCTTATTTTTGGTTAATGTTTGGTCATTTATTTCACTTCACCCTGTTTTTACATTTATTAAACAAATGCATATCAAAATAATTCAGACAAACTTTTTCCTTGAAGTGGGAAAAGTGCTACTCAGGTCCTTAGAAAAGATAGGGCTAAGCAGGGATGGATCTCTTCCAGAGGGAAAAAAAAAAAAACCAAAAAAACTTCCTGTAATTTTTCTTTCTCGGACTTAAAACAATTTCACTGGTGTGGTTTTCAACACCTTCCCACTGAAGAAGGTTGTGGGAGCTTGCATCTTTTTTTTTTATCGTCTTGAAAACTCGGAGATATCCTTTGATCTCTCGTGACCTGGCTATTATTTTCTTTTTTAGTAGGAAGGACTGATTTCTTTATGACCAGTTCTCTGTATGGTAATGTGTCGGTGARGCTTTTTTATCATATTACTGTGATGAATATCACCATTTAGCAAATAGGGATGTGAGGAATTGGTTGAAAAGCATATTCGYAGTGAGTTTAATTTCTTCTGAGCATAAGAATTGCATCCTGAATTAGAATGGGTGCAGTGTTCTTTTCATAAGAGTGAAGACATCTCTATTTGTAYCCACTCATCTTTGAGGTGTTCATGCTAGGATTTGTGCAGTGTTCACTACATACCTGGGATTTTACATTTGTATGATATGGGATATCTTGGATGAAAACAGAAAAAAATATCCCATTCCTTTGTTTTTATACAGCATGTATTTGCTTTTGAAGCACTACCATGAAGTTGCCGTATTTTGAGTTCAGTGTTCATGCTTGCACACTTTAATTAAAAAGTTGTTCTTTCAGGAAGGAAAATTCTAATTAAATTTCATTGGTTGACTAATAGCAGAAGGCTGTAAAAAAAGTGATGGTTTCTTAATTAACAGAGTTTTTAACATAATATTCTTAGCACCAAAATAATTTGTCATGATTTAATGACTTCTGGATTACAAGTGTGATCAGATGCACACATGCAGAATAAGGGTTGGAATTCAGAACCCTTTGCATGAAAAGCCATGTTTTTGTTGCAGTCTGAGGAGTACTCACCAATTTTAACAACTTAAATTTTATTCAGATGTTTAGAAAGTAACTTGTGAAAAGTTCTACTGTACTTGACATGAAAAATATGAAATGAAGATAACTATGTTTTCTTCATGTGAACTGTAGATAATGTGCTGAAATTATGAGTTTCTGTGCCTCCTTTAAAAAGTGGTTAACTGTTTAGTGGGCATAGGTCTTGTGGATATGGGGTGGTTGCCATGACTTAGATCTAATGCAGTATTCACAAGCAGCAGAGAAAGATTCACAAGTGATTTAAAATTCTTGGTGTTAAGCTGCTTTCCAGTTCTTGCTTTGTTTTGCTTTGATTCAGCTGTGCTTTTGCTTTATTTTTTTTAAGGAATAACCACAGTATTGACAATGACGACACTGAGCATCAGTGCAAGACATTCTCTGCCAAAAGTATCCTATGCTACTGCCATGGACTGGTTCATAGCGGTTTGCTTTGCCTTTGTGTTCTCTGCTCTTATTGAGTTTGCTGCTGTCAACTATTTTACTAACATTCAAATGGAAAAAGCCAAAAGGAAGACAGTAAAGTCCCTACTTGAGTTTCCAGTTGCTCCAGTACAAAGAAAAAGAAGTACAGAAGAGACATTCACGGTATGTTCTCAGCGTATGCAAACATTTCCTGTGTTTTTAGTAGTGTTTCTCAGTAAAAAATGGCCTTTAGCTTCCTCCCAGATTCCCTCTGAGCTAATGATGCAGTGTACATCAGCTTAATGGAAGGGTAATGCTACACTGTATTCAATTATAAAARCCTGTAAAACATTATTTAATTCTTTGTTTGCATTGTTGAATAAATTCAGGGTAGAGGAGGCGATTATGTCCATCCATACCTGCAGTCTCTTCTATGTTTATTTGTGTTTTGGTGAAGGTCAGTCAGGATGGGTATCTTGAGGACGCTTTGTTTCCTTTTGCACATTGATTTTGTATGGACTGATTATACAGGCCAAGATATTGCAGATTATAAGAACAGCATGTTATCTTATGTGGGTAACATCTTTAATGAATTAAAATACTTCAAAACATTGCAATTGTACCTTGGAGCACTTCCCTGATCATCACAGTTGTCCTTACATTACATGTGTTKCCTATCTAGAATTTTCTTTCTTTGTCAGTGAGAATTTAAAGAATTTAGGAAGAATAGTGGATGGAAACTTTATGTCTACCATAGATACAATTTTTATGTGGTTTATCTTTGCACAGGAGTTCACCTCAATTCCTGATAAGTTTCTGGGGCTCTGTTTGGCTAAATGCTTTCCTGCTTTCCTAACGCTTTGGATTAAGTGTGACTTGTGTGGGAGCTGTTTTAGTGTGTGGACTGGTTACTAAAGGCTCCATCTCCTTTCCAGTGGAGCTCACTGGTAATTACCCTTTCCTCCCTTCTCCCATTCTCATGGGCTCACTCTCTGCTGCATCCATTCACGAGACGTGCAGCTGACCTTAACATTGCAGCCCTTCTCCCAGCCTTGCATTAGGCCGGTACTTCCCAGCCATGACTGACTCTTGGCAGTACCACTCAAGAAGTGAGACGCTGACAGCAGCATTGTAATTTACTTACTCTTCCTGTCAGGCTGACTTTGTAATTTCYTCTGGCTGAGCCAGGATTTAAGAAGTGCCGTTTTAGACTAACTCTTGTTAATTTTGTCTTCTGTCTCTCTTCACATCTCGTTTGTCTCCTTCCCTACTCATCTTCTCATTTTTGCCTTCCCACCCCTTCCATTTTCCATTGCTGCTCAGCTGCTGTCCACCCACTTCCATTTTTCTTCCTCTTCTTTGCTCTCCTACTGTAGATACTGTTTTCAATCTCCTGGCTATGTTGTTCTGTTAGCTCCCATTTCTGCTTAAAAGGATAGAAGTGCTCATGGAGAGTTTTTTATTTGTCCCTCCATTGGCTGCTGATAAGAGACAGGAACCAAAAGAAGTATGTTTATAGTAGCAAGTAATTCACCTTGTGCACAGAGGTATTAATGCTATGAGCTTATGCTAAGCTTCTTGATTGTGTAGCATGAAGTTTAGTAGAGCATCTTGGCTGCTCCTGAGGAGTGTTAGTAAATACTGCTTTTGGTGATAGGTTCTATTTGCAAACATAGGAAAGTAATTTACATAAGAACAGTTTCATCCTAGGTTTATAAGATTTTATTTAAAACAATAGGAAAAAAMCAGTTTTCTCAGGTAGCTAAACAGAGCAGTTATTCTCATGGAGGCTTAAGAAAACTATATTAGACAGAATTGCCTCAAGTCACTAGCATATAATACTTAGCCATTTTTACGCATTTTGAAGAAATTTCTTTCTTTTTTCCTTGGTTGTTTTTTATTATTATTTTTATTTTAATTTTAATTTTTATTGGCATTAAAACAGCAGCAACAGAACACACAGAGCTTCACCCAATGTGAAAGACTGAAAAAATGAGATGTGAAAAAAATCTATTCCACTGCTTAATTAATACTGCTGTGATAAATGTGGTAGCATTCTCAGAGATTTGGGGATTTTGAAAGTGCTCAAGGGAGCAATCTACTCAAGGGGTTACCCATTAATGYTATAAGTATGTAAGTGAGTGATAGTGTTGATTGTACCTTTATTCGTGGCTTTCTCCCTAATTATGCCTATACGGAGACTTGAGACTTTGCTCTTCCAGGACAGGTGTACCAGGTGAGCCCACAGCTACTGTTGCAAAGGCTTAACTATCGTGCAGTCCTTTCTATGACTAGAGGACGACTTCTGGTCTCCTGCTGTGCAGAACAGAAGCCAGGATCGCTGCTCAAATTCTCTAGAACCTAACATGGCTGTTACTCTCTGCTTTTCAAMCTGACATGTAAAATACTCCTTGCTCTATTTTGCTTGTAAGGATTAATCTAGAATTTTTTTCCTTATTATTATAACATTATTTTGCCTTTTATTATTATATTATGATGTTATTTAATATTTTCTCATATTATTATAATATTATTTCTTTATTCCTTRTTGTGAATCTGATTTTTTGTTCTGCACATATACTGTCTAGTCAGTGCTGATTTTATAGAGATAATGAAATCTTAGCTTCCTTGGTACTGAGTTTGGTGGTGAGTTTGTGGTGCACAAAGAATGCAGGACGATAGCCTGACTATAGCATATAATTTGTAAGCAATGTTTCTTAGCATAAAGACTGCACATGTTTTGTCCAGAGATAAATGATAGGCTTGATTGCTTAACCCAGTCAGTGTTTAAAAAAAATCCGTACTATGCTGGCACTATTGCGATAGAAATTCTGTTGATAGCAATACAATTACCCAAGCTCAAGGGAAAGTTGTATTTTGAACTTGAAACTTTGTCAATATTTTTTTTATACTCCCCCTCCCTACCCATTTCAACTCTTTCTTCTTGTTGTCCTTAACTTTCTGATACAAACTTAATGTGCTTCAATAAGAAGTGGAGGTCTGCAGTAGACATCCCAGGAGGAGGACCCAAGCTTTTTTGAGGTCTACSTTCAGTGTACAGCCATACTCATCATCCTTTCTGTCAGGCACAGTAGGATAGCACTGTTTAAACAAAGAGAAGTAACTTACACCATGGTCTCCTGTGATTTCCTTGTTTTGGGAGCAAGTTAAAATCCTTTCTGGTTAGAAGGAATGAACCTATCCCTAAATGTTCTGAACTACTTTCTTTAGTACAAGCAGAAATGTTGCTGCAAGTCAATGTGTGATGGAAATGAATGATTTATAGTTTGTTATTGGACTCCTGAGTCTATTTTTATGCCTCTGTACTATTTCCTTTTCACTGTATTCTTATGAAGTTTATTTTTAAAGACCTACCCAGTTTTGGAGATGAAGAATGCAACTGAAAAGTTGTCTTCAAAAAATAGACTCCTAAACACTGGTAACATGAGCTTCAACCTCAGCTGTTTGTTAAAAGAGTGTGAAACTTGGGAAAAATCAGGTCAGAGTCAAAAAACCCTTTTTGAATGAAATTATTTCTTCMAACTCAGTAGGTTGTAACTCTCAACTTTTCTTCCCTTTTTCTCAAGTGTCTTGAGAAAAGGGTAAGTCTTGTCTTTAGTAAGCCCTGTAGCRTCTAATGGAGGAACTTGGGGTCAAGTTCTTCCCTGCCATGTAGGCGCACACTCCTCACCTTGCTTGGACCGTGCTTGGGCATGCCATGTGACTGGCATGCACCTTGCAATTTTATGAGAAATGTTGTCGTATGGACAACCTGCAACCTGCTTTTGTGTGATTCAGCTCTATTTCCTCTGGTATGAAAATATTTGTCTTTTAGTCATATATACATACAGCTCAAGTTATGTGACAGGGGTGGGAGAAAAGTAGAGATCCTTTGGCAGCCCTTGGTGAACAGACATGTAGAGCAATTAATGTGGCTGATGCCCAGCTCTGCTCCCCAAACTCCTGACTTGCAGAACAAAGACTGGGCCAAATAAATTGTTCTGATGGGTTGCATACAGTCTTGAGATTACAGGTAGCATACTTCTTGTTTTAGTGTTTATGCAGTTTGTTTTTTTTTTAGTTCTTAGTACCTGAAGTTGATTAATGATGAGTTGTCAGCAGATATGCTCCTGAGTCAAAGGTCTAGACTTAAAGTGAAAATTTAAGCTTCTGGACCAAAAGTTCTATTTGAATATGTTGACATATTCTGTAAYGGAGATGTACAAAAAATGTACCAGGCTTAGAGTAATACCACTTACTTTGCTTCCTTTTTTGATTAGTAGAATAACAGCTTTCTTTGTCCCAGCAGATAGTGAAATGGAGCTAAAGCCCAGTCTCTCATATATGAATGGAAGTATCTGAAGAGCAGCTCAGTCTAGATGGCAGTGCTTGGGCCACAGGTCTGGTTTATGTGGCTGCACAGCCCACSTCCTTTGTGTGACTTAAATAGTCCTGCCGTTGGAACACCATTTCAGTTTTTAAATATTATAACCATCTTTTTCTGCTTCACTTCTCCACTGCTTAGGGTGTTACGGTTTGGGGTTTTTTAGGGCAGTGGCATTTAAAACTCATATCCTAATGAAGGCCGTMAGGCTCAAGAATTGCACAGAGTTCATCTAAATACCAGGACAGGACCATACAAATGGAGGCTGCTATGCCACATGAATAATGTCTTTAACATGTCAACAATTTTCTGCTGCGCTAATTTAATTAGTCAATGTTTTTGTTGATGATTTACAGTCAAGATAGGCTGGCATTGAGTTTGAGTAGGAAGGGAGTGGATGCAGGTCATAAATAACTGGCACATTTTTGTACTAAATGCTATTTGAAAGATAGGAGAGATTGATCACCTGGGAGAAGGCTGCAGTGATTTAGTGGGAAATTTGAATGTCTGGATTCCTGAAGATAGAATAGAGCCAAAAGATTTTGTGAAACATTTTGTTAGCTGTGATGCTCAGGTACAATGTTTTGTGGAGCTCTTTTTGCTTCCTTGATTTTGGTTGTCTTTTTCCTGTTTTGCATCTTGGTTTTTTTTTGGTTTTTGTCTTTTTGTTGGTGGGGGGAGGAGTTTTTTTGTTTGTTTGGGGTTTTTTGGTTGTTGGTTTTGGTTGTGGGTTTTTTTGTTTTCTTTTGTTTGGGCGTTTTGTGGTATTTTTTGTGGGTTTTTTTGGTTGGTTGGTTTGGATTTTCTGTTTGGTTTTTTTGAATTATTTTTTGTTTGGGTTTTTTTTTAGTTTAGTTTGTTTTGTTTCTTCTGTTTTGTTTTTGTATTTACTTGSTTCACTAGACTTAGTCCTACTGATCAGCTGGCACTATTTGTCATGTRTAAAGCTAAATATGTGCTCAAATAATGTGATTTGAGCATAAATGTGAGGCATAAAATTAATCTTTTTTTTTAACATTCCACTGAACATGTCTTTTTAAAAAGTACAGATTAAAGTGCTATATTAAAAAATGTTGTCTCTTTTCAGCTAYCTGATGTTACTTTACTTTTAACATGGTTGGGTTGTGGAATGAATTTAAACTCTTAAGTAGAAACATTTCTCTTCTGTAAAGTGAGCAGAGTAATTAATGGAAGTAGGCAATGTAGTATGGGATTTGTGCCTAGATTCTCACCACCTTAACTGTGATATAAGCACCACTGAATTCCAAAATTCAGTTATAATGAAGGTAAAAAATCTCAGGATGTTTTGTCAAAACTGTTGGGATTTAAAGCTGGGCAATGAGGTTTTTTTCTTATTGTAGTAGAAAGGTTTTTGTGGGTTTTTGGTGGGGTAGAGTTTGTTGTGCTTTTTTTTTTTTTTTTTGTTGAGCACAAAAAAGCGCAAGAGTTTAATTGCAACACATGGTTGATAAAAAATCCTGCTGAAGTACTATCTTCTCCAAGCCTTACTAGGAGATGTTATAACTGATCATTCTTCAATTTTCTGTAGGTATTAGAATGAACTGTCACAAAGTAGGCAAGAAAATATGAAGAATATAGTTGGCTGTTACTCATCTGATGCTAAAATACTTGACAGTGTTTACTGTAAGTAGTGGAAGACTTGATTTAAATAGTATTAGATAAGATTTCTATTTTGGAAACCAAAGCACAATGCAGTTATTTTTAAAAATACTACATCCCATTGTTTTTAATTCCAAAAAGATGTGTGAATGCCTTTGTCTGTCATTGTGATGATCTACTAGAAAAGAAAAAGGACTACTCTGCTCCAAAAACCACATTCCTTATGTTTTTTTCATTAGAATATACAATGCATGTTTCTGTTTAATAATAAAAAGTTGTTTTCCTGCCAGTTGCCAGTTGCAGGCATTCAGATAGGTCTTATATTGGTGTAATGGCAATTTTCTCCCTTTCTAAAATATTTTTTGTGGAGGGAAATGTTAAGTGCTCAAAAAATATGTGGTCGCATTTCAGAAACACCAAGTCAGGACAATCATTTATAGTGACAGGGATAATATTTTCAGATTGTTCAGCAACCCTTACAGTGCAAATTGTTGGGAAGTTTATGGTTTTCCCTGTGATGGCTAGTATGAAATAATGTCTTTGAACAAAAGACTTCATATTTTCTGCTTAAACCTTTTCATGTATTTATATTTAAATTTAAATTTTGTTTCCCCTCCACAAAGTTTTCAATACTGGTGCCTCCAATGACACCAAATCGCATTTGAGTTTCACAGCTGTGTGTGAGATTTCTGGCTGACTTCATTTTTACGCTGGGGAAATTGGAGTCAGAAGAAATAAGCGTTGAGAGGCTTGAAAAAATCTACAAGGGAATGAGTGTTCCAAGCATTTTCAGCAAACTACTAAAGCAAATTTAACTACAGCTTTAAGGTCAATGAAAATTGAAAGATACAGAAAATGATGAAGGTCTTTGGTCCCTAGTCAGCCATTCTTCTTCCTTTCATAGATGTTACACAAATCRCCTCCACAGTTCATGAGGATGTGACTTAGGCTAATAGATTTATTCCCTGTCATAATTATGTTTTCAGTTTTATAATTTTTATCATAATATAAATAAAATCTTTAAGAGTTGTGCGCACCAGTTCTTAAGATCCACATACATGGATGCTTCCATTTAAATACTTATATATACATGCATATATATATACATTTGCATATGTAAGGCTTTTAGGCAGCATACAGGTGGATGGGTTTATTTGSCATAAATTTAGCATCCATTTCTTAAAAATTAGGTTCTTGTAATTTATGTTTCTTTAAYAACCTTGAATTCACTTTTGTTCTACTTTGTGCCCTTTTTGGCTTTTCTATTGGCAGAACATAGAATGGAGCGCTCTTCTTATCTCTTTTGCTCTCCCATCTCATGATTCAGATTGCAACATGGGCAGAGTGGATAGTGGACTGGCTCTCACAACTTACGTCTCCTTGGGTTTTCCTCTCCAAATAATTTGCACTTCTCTTTGCACTGCTAGAACTATGGGCTAGAAATCCTTGTTTTGTGGCAAGTGGAGCTTTTACTTGGTCATATTCCAGGGTTCTGTAAGGCAAACCAAAATCTCYAGTTTTATTCCAGTAAAATTCTGATTGACTGGCTCTACAACATAGTAGTGAAACAGGGTAGATTTCTCCTCCAAGTTACGCTTTTGCTCACAGCATGTCAATATGGTGACTCAGTGGGATTTGGGACAAGCAGCATTATTTACACTGATGACAACATGCTGCTTCCCTGATAAATGTCAGATAGTGTGAATTTGGCAGGCTATACAATGTCCTCCCAGAAGAACAGACTGTTTCTTTAGGAAGGATTGGAAAGGATAAAAATGGTAGATTTTAATAGGAAAATATTACTAAATTACCATACAACAATTTTGATGTTGCAGCTAAACAGTAATGTCAGACTTTTGGTTGCTTTAAGCCTTCCAATTTTTGCATGAATTTTTGTTTTAATTAATTGAGTTCTTCCAGTTTGGGAAACCCATGCTTTCATATAACACGACTGAGTTTCCTATATATTGGTCCCCTGTGTGTCTCMTTGATGTTTCAGTAGTGCTGTCATGAAAGACTCTAATGGTATTGGAAAATTGACAGAAAAGCATGAAGATGTTTATTGACAGTTCACTCCTAATTTCATTACACTAACACCTCATTGTTACATACCAGATTATTCTAATAAACAATTAAAATTATTTGAAATTTTAAAACTTCATTTCAGGATTCTTTTTTTGACTGGTTGGTTTTGTCTTTGGGATTTTTTTTTTTTTACTTAGGGAGATGAAGTATGCAAAATGGTGATTAGACCCCTGAAAGGCTTAATTACTAAATTTCCCTGGGTAGGCATGTACAGAACTGACTTGCTGCTTCTAAAGTGTTTACGGTGCTTCTTAGGTGATTTCCTGCCCTGTTTCAACTCAGTGGCCAGCATACCTATTAGATACATCCTCCCACAAATCCCATGTGGGAATGTGAGCAGACTTGAGTCCTGCCTTTTTGATATTGGGGAATTATATTGGTAGCCAGACTGCTGGGTAGTCCTTGGCATGTTAAGTTCCTGTTGAAGCTGCTCTTATGTTAAATAATTTATATGGGGCCAGGGAGAAGGTGATTCTGGAGCCAGCTTGTCTGTGCATGCACTGCAGTGGCAGGGCAGGATTGAAGTGTGGAGAATGCAACATCTATAACAAGGAGGGATGACCACTTGTCCTAGAATATCCAGTGGCCTGGTGCAGAAATGCCTGAGGTGTGAAAAGCCTGTGTTGATATCCCTGTGAGAGTCCAGGCAGATTTGAGAAGAGGTCTCCTGTCACCAAACCCATGTACCCTTGCTGGGTTACAGTAGAGGAGGACAGAATCCTTCTGTGAGTTTTTTTTTACAGTGTGGCTTGGCTTTCTCACCTCAGGAAAGAACTCAGAGCTGGAAGTGCTGGATAGATTTGGGTGGCTCCTTCTGCACAGGCATGTAATTTCAGCTGTGATCCTACCCTGGGCATTTCTCTCCAGTTTTGACAGCTGCTTGCTGGATGTTGMAGTGTTAGCTTTCTCCCACTAGAACTGGTACCAGATGGTGGTGTTGTGACTTGTAAATTCTAGTGTGCATTTATCCCTGAGAAAACAGAAGCTACAGCTTTAAATACTGTACTACCTCTGTCCCAGAGAGAGAGAGACCATCTTAGTGATATACTGTGGCAAAGATCTGGTGTGAACTAGAAAATATAATGACCTGCAGCAGTGACCTCTCTGTTTTGAGTAAACAAATGGTTTTGTTTGCAGCCCTGGCATCTTGCACAGGGCCTCTGTGAAGCTGTGTCATAGGGTGAGGCTAATGCAGGTTTTCAGAGTGTCTGTATATCCAACCCCATGACTGCTGAGCTGTTTTCCAAAGAGTGCTGAGGCAGATTAGAAGAATACATCTGAATTATGTTGCCAAAACATGGTCCTAGTTTTAATGTGCACCTGTTTTTCAGGAGCTGATGATGGTTGTGCTTCCTAGCAATCAGAGGGCCTATGAAGGGGATTTTCCRTGCTGAGTAGTACTGATACTCTGTTAACTCAGACAGTAAAAGCTGCTTATTTTAGATTCACATCTCAACAGGATGTATCCATCATAAAAACTATGAAGAAATTTWAAATTGCAGAGACTCATTTAACGCTGCTATGTAGAGCACTAACAGGCTACAGGAAGGTGCTCTTGAGTTGTGTGAAACAGCTGACTGTACAGTGCTGTACCAACACAAGGATTTCTCAAACTTGCAGCATTCTCCCAGCTTCTGTTTTTAAATAAAGGATTAAGTTCCCTGATGCCCAGTAATCACTTTTATCATTGCTGCATTCTTCCTAGGACTTGGCTTGTGACTTTTAAATAATGTTCTTGCTTGTTGTACAGATTCTAGGTTGGCCTTATCATAGGAAATACGCAGTGTGGTTGTTACCAGCTCTCTTTGTTCTGTAACAAGATGACTAAKTTTGTCAGTTCAGTACTGCATATTGCTGTGCTGATGATCCCCTTCCCTTGAACCTCAGCTCAGCTGCTGCACGCTACTTTGGTTCATGCTAAATTTGCAATCTTGACTTCATTGAAGTGCAAAATTGCCTTGTTGGTCAAAAACTGGTAATACATACAAAACAATCCTGTACTTTATTTTTTTTTTGGCTCAAGTCGAGGCTTACATAGACTTAGAAATAGTTTCAGAATTTCCACATTGTGAGCAGCTGTTTATGGTGTACAAACCATGTTAAATATTGAAGAGTTTAGATYGGCTCTTATTTGTGCATCATTTTAGTGCTGTAGTAAACAGCAGTATCCATCAAAGTTGAGCTTAAATGGAAAAGCAGATGATGTATGAGTTGATTTTTGGCAAAAGATTTGTTGTAGAGTTTTTTTGTTTGTTCTATGCATTCTGTCATAGAAGCTGACCATTAAACTTCACATATCTGCCACAGTATTTAACAATAAATTGTACAGATTTATTCTGAAGTATGCTAACAGCATCTTCCATTATTATTCATGGTTAATTGCATGTGAATCCACTAATCAGGATACAGCATTAATTACAACATTTTGCGCACGCTTATAAGGAGGTTGGTTTAGATGTCCTGTCTTCATGCCAAATGAAATGGACTTTCTGTTCTAGTACTGGCAAAAGGACATCTTGCATCAAGACATTATACATAGCAAGAATTTGTACTCAATGATCCTTTCCCTAATTTATTTCTTTTAAAGATAAAACCCATGAGAAATAGTATGCGATGCTTAAAATGAAAGCAAAATTTCCATGCCTTTTAATGCAGTAAATACCTCAAAAGCTTTTTGCTTGTTGCATGCTATGTCACAAAATTTGTCTGCCTGAATTTGAACCTTCTGTCCTATCCTACAGCCTCCTTTCTCCCCAGTGAAGTATGCTTATGCATAGGATGGAAGTTTTCTAAACCTCTTCTAGTAAGCACTTTTTTGTTTTCTTTTCTTTTTTTTAGTTGTATGTACTAAAAAAAATATTCATTTGGATAGAAAGTAGGAGTGATTATCAGTCTCTTCTGAATAAGTATGTAGTCCACACTTTCCCATTTTTGGTTAATTCCTTGGCTTTACTACACTCAACCTACCTCCGACTTGATCAAAATTTTGATGATGAATGTTTGAACTCCCATCAAGGCTGGAATTCAGTTATCACTGTTGAAAATCATGGCCATTAAAAATAAAATAGACGTTACTGGATCCCAGCCTGCACAGAACTTTAGCCGATGAAGATGTCTTACAGTTAGGATGATACAGATATTCTTAAATTATTATCAGAGCTCTTGAGAACTTCGTTTATGCATGGACAGGAACTGTGCACTCAAATCACCCAAAATTTTGAAACTCGTTGTTGTGGTTTGGAATGCTGGCCAAAAGCCAGGCACCCACAACACCTGCTCATTTGCTCTCCCCTACCACCACTGGGCAGAGAAGAGCGAAGGAAAAGAAAATTAACAAAAGGGTTCATGAGTTGAGATAAGGAGCAGGGAGGAAACGCTTGACAAAACAGGCACTACTTAAATTATGAAGTGAATTTATTACTAACAAAGTCAGACGAGGAGAATGAGAAATAAAATAAAACTCTCAAAGACACCGATCTTCTCCCCACTCCCTCCCCCCTTCCCACCGACAGTACAAAGCAGCAGGGGGTGAACAGGGTGCAGGGTTGGTCAGTTTGGGGTGTGGGGTCGGTCAGTTCAGGGTGTGGGGTTGGTCAGTTCGGGGTGTGGGGTTGGTCAGTTCAGGGTGTGGGGTTGGTCAGTTCGGGGTGTGGGGTTGGTCAGTTCATCACTGGATCGATCTGCGGCTGCTGAGGGAGAAGATTCCTTCCCTTGCGTTGCCGTGGGGTCCCTCCCACGGGAGACAGTTCTCTGTGAACCTCTCCGTCGTGGCTCCACTCTCACGAGTAGCAGTCCACACACATCTGCTGCAGTGTGAGTCCCCCCACGGGCAGACAGTCATCCCAAAACTGTTGCACCGTGGGGTCCCTCGTCCCCTGGGTGCAGCCCAAGGCCAGGCTGTTCAATCTCGGGAGCAAGGCCTCTCTCTCCATGGCTCTCCTGCTGGACACAGCCCCTTCTCGGCGTCCGCCCACTCTGGCATGGGGACCTTCCTCCTCCATGGGCTGCAGGTGGATCTCTGCACCCTCTGTGGACCCCATGGGCTGCAGGGGGACAGCTGCTCCACCATGGTCACCACGGCCTGCAAAGGAATCTCAGCTCCGGCGCCAGGAGCAGCTCCTCCCCCTCCTGCACTGACCTTGGTGTCTGCATCCCTCACATATTCTCAGCCTCCTCCACAGGCAAAACTACTGTGTCCCCTTTCTTTTGATTTCTTCTTAAATATGTTTTCACAGAGGCACAACCACCATCTTCAGTTGGCCCAGGTTTGGTCAGTGGCATGTCCACCATCCTCGGAGCCAACAGCAATTAGCTCTGCTGGACATGGTGGAAGCCTCCAGAAGCTTCTCACAGGCGCCCTCTTTTTAGCCCCCCCACTGCCAAAAACTGGGCCAAGCAAAACCARCACACTCATCCATAATGTTTCTGCCAGTAAAGATTCAGAGACTGAATTCTTCTGMAAGAATTTATATTAAGAAGATTTTTTTTCTTGAAAGAGGAAATAACAGAGCAAAGTACTTACAACTTCTGGTTTGATGGCGGTTATGACCAGAGTTTCYGGTTTGTGTGGAATTGATTGGACCAAGTCAGTTGGATAGGCTGTTTCAAAGGGAGGGTGAAGTGTCGTCTATATAAGCAGAATTTGTTATTTTTATAGAAAGGGAATCTTTATCAAATCTCTTCAGCCTGGTGCTGCGTGCTGTAACAGACTGGATGTTATGGTAGTTTCCGGGCTCCCGTTTTGCATTTCTGAGCTACACAATTTTAAATATCTCCCAGAAGTCTTACTGAAATGCCTCCAGAAAATCGGAATCTTTCTGAATCTAGAGTGAGAATGTAAAATATGTGCATTCAGTATTTCCTGTGGAGCCCTGTCTGGACTAGCACGGCAGCCCTCTGTTGGCTCAGAACAATTGAGTGCTTTCCTGACTTGCCCTCATAAAAGAATCCTTACTTGGATAATTCCTTCCTTTCTTGGCTTGCATTTTCATTTGGCTTCTACTTGATTTTCATCTTATATTTCTTGTTTTTGTGCCTGTGGTGGGTGGACCCTGGCTGAACACCCGGTGCCCACCAAWGCTGCCCTATCACTCCTTTCCTAAACTGCACAGGGTAGAGAAAATATAACAAAAGGTTCATGGGTCAAGATAAGGTCAAGGGGAGATCCCTCACAAATTGCTATCAGGGGCAAAACAGACTTGACTTGGGGAAAATTAGTGTAAAATTTGGTTCATTAAGGCTTGCCATAGAATCAGGCTTGTTTAGTATTTCTTTAGTGACCTTGGYACTAATCTTCAGATGATGTAAAGTTTTGAGATAGTTTCAGTATAGAGGAGAAATAGACTAATGTGGGAAGAAATTAATTATCTTTGTAACATTGAATAGAGAAATATATAAGGGCCCTATGTATACAACCAATAATAAGCATATTTGCTAGAAATTTTTCAACTGACAATTCAACAAGGAGGGATACCTGAGTGCTTTGAATGAGGAGAATGAACGATTGTCATGACATTATCTTGAGTAAAAGAAAAGAAAGGAAAAGATAAATGAGGGTATGTGATGGTCAGTGTGCTGGTGAGGTCATCCTGGGTGTGCATTCTGCTCTGCTTTGGCTGGGCATGGACCTGGGTACTCCATGGAGCATGCTTGTTTCAGTTCATTCCAAGAACTGGGTTCAACTCAAGAACACAAATGCAAATTATTGTAATGATACTGTGCAAGGGTAACTGGTTTCCTGTGATACATTGTCTGTGGAGCGTGATAGAAATTCCTGATTTCCATGCTTTAAGTGTTAATTTGTGATCTTACAGTGTTATCTATTTGGGCYTTATGCGTACATTTCTGTGTATGTTATGAGAAAAGTGTGTTTCTCTTTAAACTTCAGATTTCTGAAGTATAGGAAGTTTTCTGTGCCAGTAACAAGAAAGTGAATGCCTGGTAGGCTTTTACACAGATACACATTTCTAATGTTTGAAACAGTATAGATCATTTTATTGTAGAACAGAGACTAGTGAAAAATAAGTAGTGAATCAAATAGCAACAGTTCTGATTTGGTCACTTAGACAATAGTTGAAATGGGGGGAAGATGAGGTATTATGTAAATGTATTGATGGAAATGAGTTCCTACAAAAGAAATGGAGATGACTGGAATGTGAGGAGCCTGGCTGTTACCACCTATTTTACCTCTGTCTGTAGTTGGTGGTGCACAAAAGGGAAGTACACTAAGATGGTTGTTGAAAACAGGTGGCAGTACAAGTGAGCAAAAACATAAAATGGTGCCTCTGTAAATTGCACTTAATTTTTAGTTCTGTTCTTCGGACCATTCTTTATGGTTGCAAGTGGAGTGCCTGAAGACGTGGTAATTCCATTCTCTAGCAGCAGCACTTCTCAGCCACTTGTCTAACGTAGGCAGAGARCAGGAAAGGACTGAGACATATCTTGGTTCCAGTGCAGTTCTGAGCTACACAATTTTTTGCACCCCTATCCCAGTCCAAGGGTTTTTGCTCTCCAGGTACTGCTTGAGACCTTTACAGAGTGACTAATACTTGAGTAAAGCCAGGTTGTCTAAGGATCTGCACGTAGAAGGTAAAACTCACCTTCTCTCACTGACCTTAGCGCCAGCTTCTCCGCAGCACAAAGCTGTTGTTTTGGGCAGTGAATATTGATGTCTTCCATCTGCTTGGCTTTGCAAGCCTGCAAGTGACCTGCAGCACTCCAGCAGATATCACCAAGTCTGTAGTAAATGTACCCCTGTCCTGATGGTACTTTATCATTTCGATTTAGCTTTCTTGAAAACTGCTTTACTGTTCCTGGATCATTGACAACCATAGTATGAAGGTATCCAAACTGCACAYCTGTGTGCACTTCTGTGCTTCCCAAACAGTGACTCAGGCTTCTCTATCAGACAGTAAAATCAGTGTTTCTTTCAGGAAATACCAGTTTCGTCTGGTGTTTCTTCCAGTCCTTTGCTTTTTTGGATTGCAGATACAGAAGAGTAAATAAAAGGGATTGAYATGCTTCGGTGCAGGAAGGAAAACTGAAATTTAAGAGGGYTTGTTTGATATATCAGCTATGAGCYGGCATATGCATCAGTCATGAACAGGCATGTAGCTGYGACAGTTTCAGATAAATTCAGGCCACCAGTATTGCCAGATTTGTACTGCAATTGACAGGATTAGGGACCAGCATTCTGGCCATGATGGGAGTGCAATCAAGTGATTAGATTTTTTTTTTTAATTGTTGTTTTAGATTCCTTTTCAGCTTCAATTTCTCTCTTTCTGTGAGCAGAACAGCGAAGCATAACTGATGTAGCAGACAGAGAGAGTGTCATCCTTGTCACTACTCAAGGTACTACGAGTACCTTGAATAACACGTAACCTGCACTCTGTCACTGCACTGTCTCTTGGCTGGAAAGAACTGCTGCTGGACAACGAGGGAAGATATCATTGCCTGCTTTCTCTCCCTTTGATTTGTGCTGTGACCTTTGGCAGGGTTTTCTGGAAAGGCTGAAGGGATGGGGAGCCAAAGGCACAGTTGGTGTGGTACAGGGCAATGCTTGGGAGTTGTATCATCAGAGAGGCATAAAACATAGGATTTTTTGTATATATCAAGGGGTAATTTGGTCCTGTCTGTATTTAGATCTGTGAACCCTATCTGTCCTCAAGTCTTTGTCTTCTGGAAAGCAGTTAGTGTCTTAATTAAAAGATATTTGCATATTATAGCTACAGTATTCTATGTTTTGCATAGTTTTTTAGGTGCAGGACTGAAAGTTCAGAATTCATTAGGTACCCTTCCAGAAGGAAGTTCAGGGGACAATAATCTTCCTCTTCAGTGCRGAGAAGAAAGGCAGAGGCTGAGTGCTACTCCCAAAAGTCAGTAGAATGTTAGACTCTGATGGATTTCCTATTCCTGTACTTCCTTATCTGTTTTTCAGTTTCTCRTTCAGTCTAATAAGTACTATTTGGTTGAAGTATATCTTTCAGAAAGTCATCCAGACTTGCCTGAAGACACCAAATGATGGAGAATTCACCATTCTGTTACTTAATGAATGGAGAGAAGTAGTTGTTGAAAGACTTTTATTGTTTTATTCCCTTGTTCAGTTATGCCTGGGGAATTTTTTAYCTCTGGTTGGTGTGAAAATGCACTGGCTTTGTTTCTGAAAGATCAGTAATGCGGTAACTTGGTTTGGTAAATATTTGCATTTTAACAGCCTCTTCTCTAGAAGACTTGAAGTCCTAGTATATCGTAGTTATTTTTTGAGAGATGTAAAGCATAAGTAAACCGTCATGGCTGGTAAGTTGCATCTAGAATGTTTTTATATCATCAGAGAGTCATTAGAGAATCTTTTTTTGAGCTTGTGACTAACCCAAGAATCCTTAGCCTCATTGTATTCAGTTTGTACCGGTACTGCATCATATGAAGTGTGATGCACTTAGATGTCTTCACTCTGGTATTCCAGCCACAGGTAAAAGGAGCTCTTGCTTATTTTTATATGCTATTAAATCTCTTTTCATGAGTTTGTGGTATCATTGTGCCTCAGGATCAAGCTACTGGTTATATTTATGAGTAGTACTGGATAGTGCTTGATTATAGTTTGCATTGCTTTCGTTTGAGTGTTTATTTGAAGAATGACTCTTTTTCTGTAACTTTGCAGAGTACAGATGCCAACTCAAATGTGAGGAAAAGAACAAATGCCACAGTACAGTCTGAAGCTGACGGTGGGAGCCGAATTGACACAAGGCATAGCTCCATCCAGCCTTCCTCTGTAGCTCAGGGGTCTTCTGACATTACACCCCGCTCCCTTTCTGCATCAAGTCCCAACCCTTTCACACGAATCAACGCATCAGAGACATTATCTTCTGCAAGAGCTACCCCTCCAGCTCCTCCTTCCACCCCAATTTTAACTGGATTTGTATCCCAGCATGCCACAGCTGGATCCCCCTCCATTCAGCACTTGCTTGGATCTAGACTGGAGCAGATTCAGACCACCACACCTAATACATTAGGAGCATCTGCAAAGCCATCTGCTGTCACACCACCTCCTCCCCCCGCCTCCCACTCTGGCACGAGTAAGATAGACAAATATGCACGCATTTTATTTCCTGTTACCTTCGGAGCATTTAACATGGTCTACTGGGTGGTGTATCTATCCAAGGATACCATGGAAAAATCGGAAAGTCTAATGTAGTTTTGCTGCTATGTAGTAGTTCCTAAATTATACTCACATTTGATGCAGAGTTTCTTCTTTTGAAACTATTTAAAAAGGTCAGTAATTCTTATTTATAAAAGCTGTGTGCTACTTTCCCCTTGTAAAGGCTGGAGTTACTGGGGATAATTAAGTTAACTCTTAACAGAGTTATGGGTAACAGTAATGGGTCTTCCTCCCTTCAGCCAGCAATGAACCAACACTCACTTGAGACAAGCTATTCCGACTGCACAGAACTTGCTTTTGGGAGGAACATGCACCTGAAAAAAATCACAGGCTTAGGTGCACAGCTGTGCAGTGGAACACATCTGAGTGCTAGGAATGTGCATGTTGGCTATTACAAATCCCTGAGGCACCCAGCACTGCTTTCTGGATATAGCATTGCATTCTCTGAGTGCGAGATCTATGTCCTGAATATTTTGACAGTGCTTGCTAGAAAAGGACTTACCCTGCTAGATTAAAATAGGCAGAATGGGGGGAAGAAAATGAACAGTGGCAAAAGACAGTCCAGCCTGGGAGAGTGCAACTCTGGGGAAGTTATGCAAAGGAGTTGTAGAGCTCCGTATATTTTTACTAAGCATTATTTTGCATTGTAACCTTGGGAAATTCTCACGCCAAACTAAGAATGAGTGAACCTTGTAAAATCTGAAATCTGATGTAATTCTCAAAATTGGATTTTCTTGTTTGGTAAGGTGATCTTAAGTGTGCGATTCTTCTTCAACCTTGCTGACCAGCTTGAGTGGATTTACTCCTAAATTACATCAATTGTAGTAGATGAGGACCAGATCCACAATGTTCAACTTTTAATTTGAATCCTTTRCTTTTTCTTTGGATGCTTTGGGGTTTGATTTTTGGTTTGCTTTTGKTTTTTTTCCCTCCATACTTTTCAGTTACACTGCTGATTTACTTTGGACGCATATTCCACCCCCCCACCCCCCACCCCTTATGTAATGTTTGTGTCAAGCTAAATTTTTAACGTAGTTTTAAAAGTGGCCTCAAAATTAAGCAAAAAAAAAACAAAACCCTGTGCATAGATGAGTGTGGCTAGGGCATGCCACTGAGTGGATGAAAGACACCCTTTTTGAGAAGGACTGCTGTGACATAAGTAAGAAATTAAAGATTCTGGGTGTATCCCAGGCTAAAGAAGTTAATTTATGATCCATTTGTTTACTTTAAACTGTGGTATAGATAGGTGCTCTTCTTACCAAATYGCAGTATGCAAGCAGGCAACTTTATTAAGGAATTAAATAGTTAAACCCAATTGAAATCCTGATTGTAAATGTTATTTTCACTAGAACGGGTAGAAAACGTATTGCCATTAAGTACAAAAAATGTTTGTACAGATCTATCTGGCTCGGCAAATGGTGAGCATTTCTGTGCACGTGATGAGTGAAAATCAAAGGCCAAATTCTCAGCTGTGATCTGGCTGTGCCTTTAAAGGGTCTGGAGTAACCCTTAGCTTTGGTTGTTTGGAATAGCAGATTGGCAGCATGTTGTCAAGGTCTCATGCTGCAGGGCAGATCAGGTGAATGTTGAGTGGTTCTGTGCCCAGACAATGCTCCAGGGACTGGTGGGCACCGCAGGCATGTGGGGTAATGCAGGGTATGCAAGAGACTGCCCCAGACTATGCTGGGACAGCAGTCAGGATGAAATAACCCCATAATGGTGAAACTGTGATTGCACCTCTTCTCTCCAAGCCTTTTAGCCAGCTCATGGCTGAGAATCTGACCTTTAGCTTAAAGRACCTGGGAGATGGCAAGAGATAATACAGCATGTAGTATGGATCCCAGATTGCTCTTTCATGTGTAACACTGGACTG
This sequence comes from Malurus melanocephalus, assembly GCF_030028575.1. NCBI lineage: Eukaryota > Metazoa > Chordata > Aves > Passeriformes > Maluridae > Malurus > Malurus melanocephalus. The sequence continues at coordinate 659,229 of NW_026623303.1, read as the reverse complement.
TAGATGGTAGAATGCAGTGGGAGTGTCTTATGTGACTTTATTATAATGTAGTGAAATAAACAGTTRCCTTAGTCTTCCTTTTATTTAAGGGATGCTCTCAAAAGGCCAGGTATGGTTCTTTCCTTTTTTATCTTTTGCATCTAGAAGATGCCAGTAATTACAGCACTCCTTAGAAAACCATTATGTGTGGCTTATCACAGAACTGGAAAGGGAGCACCCGTGCAGGATGTCTTACTGCAGTAGTTTGTATCTTTGGATGTACTGCTAGTTGCTGTAGCCGTTTCCTCTCTAATTAGGTCGCATTGYTACAAATTGGTAGAATAGAAGATAGTATGCAAGGGATTGAATATTTATTTGGTTAAGCCAAAAGAAACAAAGCTAATCCTCTGGCAATTATTGATAAAATACTTCTAGAATGAAGAACGGTGACCTTCAGTGTGGATAACCCAGTATTTGCACCAGAAGTTACTGAAATTACTCTTTGCAGTCCTCTGATGAAAACCAAGAACATTTTCTCACAGGCAGAGGTTTAAACGATTCATTAGAAATAGCTGTCTGTTCCTTCCACCCATCCCTGTATACTGATTTTATAATCAGCTTTTTCTAGTGCATTGTTCAGTGGTATCAGCGCTAGTCCAGGCTAAGATTGATCTAAATGTGCTGCTTGAATTCACTCRTAGTTTTGGTTTAATTAAAAAAATGTATAAGGAGGAAAAAGGATGGCAAAAATGAATACATTCCAAATATTTATTTTTGTGCTACTCTTTTGGAAGAAACTTTTAATGATACCACAGAAAAAAAAAATCAGCTATTTTAAATCTGCCAGTGTATTTCTTTCAGTACCCTCCRACATTTCCATGCCTACATTCAAAATGAAATATATTTAAAAAAAAATTTGTCTGGGACTAATTTATTGAACTGTCCTGCATTTTTTTAAATGTTGCAGCATATGAAAAAATTGCCATAATTGCCTTTCCAAAGTACATGTGGACAATRTAAAGAGGATTTTATTATTAACAGTTGTTCTTTATTAAACTTAATCTCCCTGAATGATCAGAAACAGTAAAACAGTCTCCAGTATACTCAGTGGTACCATAAATTGGAAGCACAAAAGGAGGAAAATGCTAAATACAGCATCCCAAATGTTCAAAACTGCTAACTAAAATCCTAAGGGAGAGCATTGTAGGTGTCATTTCAGTGACCAATTAGCTTGTTAGAGATAAGCTTCAGTGAGATGAAGCCTCAAGGAGTGTTTTTTTTTTAGTTTTTTGTTCTTTTTTTCCTGTTGGTTTTGTTGAACAATCTTTTTTTGACAGTATGATTGTGATTTAACAAATGCTTCAGATAAGTTCATATCTATCAACAGGAAAGGAAACTGGATAGAAAGACAAAAATCTTTGCAAGGAAACAGAGACAGCTCCTCGCTGTCATTTCCTTGGAGACGTTGTTACCAGCAGCAAAACTCCCAGAGATTGCAGTGATTCAGCCCTGACCACTAATGCGGTAATTGAAGAAAAACAGTTAAAAACATGGTTTAGGAAGGTGGCCTTCACAGGAACTGAAGTGTGGTTTGTAGTCAATTGTGAGCCCACTATTAACAGGTTTTACTGAAATTGTGAAAATAATGAAGCTGAGGAAGGTGGCAAAACTAGACCCTAGCCCTTCATGGTGACCTGAGTTCTTACAGCTCACCAGTGGTACTGGAATCTGGTTTTACTCCTATAAATGGACCTGTCTCCGTCACATGGATGTTGGTGGTGCATTTCTTCTCTCATGTGTCTTTTAAGGGAGAAAAAAGTAGACTTTTTAAACAGTTTAGTTATTTTCTCTACATTACCCATTGATCAGGCAAGTAAACTGGATGATAATTGAAAGRAAGAGGTAAATAGTTTAATAAGAAATGCGATTAGAGCTCTTCTGTTAGCAGGATCTAAGAGTTATTGATTACTAGGTGTTCAGGTGTAGCCTTTGGTATCTGATCATCTTCCTCATTCTGAATAGACCTTACTAAAAAATAGGGAAACCAAGTTGATGTATTTAATGGGATTTTACCAGTATTTCTACAAAAAATTAAATGAAATCAACTTTTTGATATGCCCACTATCCTTTCTTCTTCCACTGTCTTGTGTACCTCCTGTGTGTCATTTGGCCTCAGTGTACCTTAATGTTTTAGCACATTGTCTGTGTGCCATGTGAGAATGCCAGGGCATGCAGTGTGTATTTATCCAAATTATCCAAAGCCTAATATTCCTTGTCCTCTTAGAAACAGAGGGAAGGCCGGAATAGAAGAAATGAGACACAGGCTTTGTAAGAGACACACACTGGCCACCTGGGACATTTTCTCATGGATACTACAGATTTCCTAGGAGAATCTTTTTCAGTGTGCTCTATAGCACACTGTACCTTCAAATCCCCAAAGCTTCCAAGTCTATCTGGAAAACAGAGAAGATCATGGACTTTGCACACTTTCCACAACTTTTTATTGGCCTGGAAGATTAAGGAGGAAAGAAATTTCTGTGGGTTTTATTTTGTCTTCCTGAGATTTGCCAATAGGGCTTGACCTCACTGAAATAGAAAGGGTTCATGTGGCTAGCACTGTTACAAATTGCAATACAGACAGCTGACAAAAATTCAGCCTTGGTTTTATTTAATCCTAGTATTGAATAACAGACTAGGAAAAAACAGCTCTAGTGTTGAGAAGCCCAGGTTGAGTATAACATCTGATATTGATCAAGCCAAGAATGATCAAAATAGTGCAAGTCTTACAGAACTGCAGGGCTATGCAGCAGTAAATGTGCGGCAGGTCATTGCTAGGTGGGGAGAGTAGGAGCTTCTTCCCTTCATACTCTGAAAGGAGTAAAGCAATACAGCATAAGCAGTATAGCTCCTCCYTTTATATTTTGTAGAACAAAACTGTGTCAACAATATTCCATACTTAATGAAAATCCAAGGGGCAAATAGCATTATGGAGGTCAGTGTTAACCACCAGACACGAACCCCAAAAAATTAGGGAAGGAAAATCCAGGGAAAAAGTTAAATGGCAGTAGCATCTTTATTTATTTATTTATATTTGTATTTTTTTTCCAAGACTGTGTATTTCTTTCCCTGTGTGCATCCAAGGTAAGTTTACATTGTTGTAAGGACCTGTGCTGGTATCTACTGACACCACAATGTGTTTCTCATTTACTTCAGTGCACTTTAAATGGGAATTTTACTGGAAGGAAAATGTGCCATTTTGAAAGGGCCTGATATGCGTTAATTTGTGCAGTCTTCATTTGTAGGCCTCTTCTCAGAGTCAAGATGTAGCTATTTTGGAGAAGTGAGTGTGGTGAGAGTTTCAGCGTGTTCTGAGTAAATCAGACTCTGAAAGTAAATTTTTGCCACATCCCAAGCAAGTGAGAGTAGTGCGAAGTACAGAGCACCCTGTAAAGATCGCTCTTTGCTAATGTTATGTTCTGTGTTAACTGGAGGGAAAGGAAAATGCAATTGTTGTAAAATTGGTAGAATTTGCAAAACATACTTTGTTTTCATAGGAGKTAGAAATGTGGTAAGTATTTATTTCAGAATTGAATAGCACTGTCTTCTAGTTCATAACTTACTGCATCCAGAAGTATCTCTTGGACTTTCTTATGCTTTCTGTATTATTCCACTGGAAAGGATTTCAAAGAAAACCAGTTACTATCCATTGCAGTTCATTATATTTTTTGGTCAATTCTATTTCCATTTTCTTGTTGAAAAGGATTCAGAGCATGATGACTTCTTCAAAATAAAAATAACAGCAGCAGAACAAAAGCCTTGGAGATTCCCTTTTTTAGAAAACCATCCAAAATCCCATCAATTTTTGGATGCTTTTTGAAAAAATAACGTACTTCTAGCATTTAAAAACACTAATGCTGTTGCAGCCTGGATACATATATGCATATATCCCTTGTAAAAATACGAATTACCTGAATTTTAAGGCGGCAAACTCAAGATGCATTTGCTAATAGTTCTATTTTGAAAGACTACCTGGAAAACACCATGTGAGGTATGTATTTTTTTAAAAATTACTATCTTCATATAACTATTTTCAAGAAAAATATCCAGAGGAAAAGTATGGTACTACTTAATTAATCTTCAATTAGCATGAAGATATGGKTTTTTTCTTGCTGGTCATCTTGCTATTGTGTCAACATTTGCTTAGTGTTTCTGTGAATGCTGTACCCAGGTTGCTGTTAACTGACTTAGTAATCTKTGGATGATCTGATGACTTGAAGAAACACCTGAGGAAATAATTTTTTGTGAGTATGTTTTCATCCTTGGAAAAAACTTAGCTGGAGTTTGGTAGAAGAAGCAGATGACAGTATGAAGCACTCAGTTGTACTCCTGAGCTTAATGCTTTGAAAAATTTAGTTGAGTACTACTTTGTCCTGCGTCATCATTTGTGCTGGTGGCTCATCTCTGTGGTAAGTAAAACTGCTACAAGGATGGAGGACTCAGAAGTACAGAATGTATACAAGTGTTTCTTCAATGTTATTTCAAAATATGAGATGGCTAACTTTACTACTAACAGTAACTTCACAGTATGCTTTATATCTGCAAGCTTGGAAATCTCCTTTTCTGTAAGAATGTAGCAGGTTGTCAAATGAACTTTTCATAAATACATGATTTTGTATGTACAAGTATTTAGTTTTTTATTCATTTGAGGCAACGTTCTCCATCACCAGACCAGTGGTGGAGATTTGAGGTGTTTCAGATAACCAGARTTCTTGAGCAATTATTTGAAAATATTTGAAATGTTTTGAAATTATTTGAAAATATTTTAAACATCCCTTTGCAAATAAGTACCAGCAGCACTTTCATGGTAAAAATTAATCCACTTGTGAAAAATCCTGGCCTTGAGTACTCAACCCATATTTGAAGGGCTGATGGAATGTATTGGGCAGGGCAGGACTCAGGGATGTTTATTCTAAGATGCTGCTGAATTGGCACTGGCTTATATTCTTCTGCAGCAGTCTGCACCAGACAGACTACAAACGGTATCCATGGGGCTTTTTTTGAGACTCCACCTTGTAGCCTTTTTTTAAGACTCCACTGTAAAACTGTATTACTGCTGAATGTAGTGCTCTCACCTTCTTCTTCGTCTTGTTTTGCAYGTGAGGAAGTATTCTGTGCATGTGGGGAGCAGGCTGAAATAACTTGTCTAGCTAAAATCCCAAATTTGTTTGGTTTCCTTTTGGGTGGTCAGTAGCAGTGGGAGATGTCTGATCTGGCTCCCTGCCTWAGTGCTGGTGCAGAGCAGGGGGTGAGGAGCCTGGATTAATGCTTTGAGCTGGGTTAGAGCTGGTGTGAAACAGTCAGGAATTCTCGTCTTGACTCCACTTTCATTAAAACAAAGGCGCTCTCAAACATCCGGTGACCCCTGCGGTCATTTTTCCTCCACAGAGGTGATTTTGTAAATTATATCAATGACAAATTATGGAGTTAAAAGAATTTTTAAAAGAGCCAAAATCAGTGAAGTTATTTGAAGAGCTAGAAAATGAAGAGAAGGGAAAACATCAGTATGGATGAAAAAATTAATTTCTTGTTACCAAGCAGTTATTTTAAGATATGTCCTATTAGAGGTACTAGAACCGCATCTGGCAGGAAACAGCCTAGAAATAATTATTTCTTCATTATAAGTATAATGAGAAAGTAATAAAGAAAAGTGTCTAATGTCCTATCATATTTGTGTTCCATTGATGCTGTTTTTGAAAATGGTATTTTCATTGTCAGCCAGAAAGAATTAGGAGACAGAATGGGAAGAGGAAAAGAAAGAGTTTTATTAAGTATTACTGTTTCCCTCTGTTTTAGAACATTTCTCAACCAAAAATGTAAACAGTAAGATTTTTTAATTTTTTTCTGGGACTCCATATATTTAATTTTCAGTAATGAAGCACTTCGGAGTGTTTAGCATTTAACTTGCTTTGTGTTTAAGTGACTAAAACTGAAGAATGCTGCGTCTGATTTAATTCAGTTATCAGAGGGGATACGAGGGAACAAAAAGCTTTCATTACAGCAACAACCAGGTTTTTTTTTAAAGTATCATGCCTTACTACTGAATCTGAAGACTTCATTCTTGTACCTGAATTCATGGGAGCTGTTTGGTGCTGAGCATTTCTGATAATCCAGTGTTAGAGCTTGTGTAGAGCCCACTGTGGTGCATGGGAGCTGTTGTGTCACTCCTGTGGGAGAAGATCGGAGTCTGTGGTCAGAAACAGAGTGTAGGGAGAGTGAGACTGCCTCTGTGCAGAGCTTATGTTAGATTAAGCCACTTAAGAAAATGCCTGCTAAACTCTTTTCCAAATAGGCAGCTTAGGAACAAGCTGAGTGCAAAGTGGAATTCAACTCCAGCTGCAAATCCTGCACAAGGATGGGCACGGTTAATCTCGCCTAGGGTTTCTGAGAAGATGTGACATGGCTCCTGCTGCCAGCTGGAATGCCTTCGTGTTGCTGTGCATCCAGGCCATCCTGTAGTGCAGCAGGGTCTTTGGAGTAGTGGGGCTGGGACGGAAAATACTTTCTTGGGTTACAAAATAGGGCAGAATGAAAACTCTTCCTTCAGGTCAGCACTGCTCATATGCACTGTGACAGCATGGTACATCTCCAGGGAAGACCAGGCTGTATTGCAATCTTGTCTTCTTGCATATCTCCTAAATGTTTTGAAGCAGAGAGTGGTGGGAATGACAAGGACAAGAACATGCTCAGTGCAGCTGCCTGGTGAGTACCCACAGTCTCCTGCCRTCTGGCTTCTTTGTAGGTATCGTTGTGATGCCCCTATCACCTTTCCCCTAAGTTATACATTGAAAAAAGGGGTTTTCTCTTTGATACTCACTTCTCTCATTTTGTTGCATAATTATGAAGAAGAAAAGCTGAATTCGTCTCATTTTTTAAACTTTTTTTTTTATTTTTTAAAGAGATTTCTTCACCTGCACACATGGAAATCATAAACTCCATTGCAAACTTCAAGAAGGTAGGAAACACTTCCAAGCAACTTCGCTCCATGATCATCTTTAAAAGATAGCTTTTATTTTTAAAGAAAATCTTTATTTTGGAGAATACTTAGTTTAAACATTTTAAATTTTAAATATGAAAATATATTTTCCATATTGAAAATGTGAATTTTATTTACAAATATTTCACTTAGGGAGGTAAGGCACAACAAATGTATGTGGGTTTTCTGTTAAGCTAAAATGGAAAGATGCTTAGCTGTGGGATATTCAGTAGCCATTTCATAAATACATGGGTTGTATTTTTTTTTCCTTTGGAAAATGTGGAGATGATGCATAAACAGAAGGTGGGAAAATTCTGTGGAGTGGTTTTAAGAGGCTGCTTCTCACTTCCTCACTTCCATATATCATATGCATAACTATAGTGAAATCAGGTAAGAAAAATATGTGAGATTAAAAAAAGACATTTCTTTGATCTTCACACTCTCAGTTGACCTTACTAAGCAGGCAATTAAACAGCTTCCCTGTATACTGCTAAGTTTTCTTTCTGCTATGCCATGGGTGAACTGGGGAGGACCTGGAAATTTTTAAGTTTGGCTCATCTGTCTAGTCAGGAGGGCACTCAGTGCTGGCCTGGCTGAGTTAGGAATCGGTTTTTGTGGGTGTAAATKTAGTCCTGATGGAGCAATCTGTTCCTGAGCAGGAGAAGGTATTCCAGTTCTGATTAAGAACAGCTGAGGCATTTTGCTGAGGTAAGATGTAAGAGTTGAATTAGACTTAAGGGCTACTCATTAGCTATTTTAAACCCCGCTAGTGAACGATCTAAGCCCACTCTTTGGCATGTTCTGCTACYTTTGCATTGTTTTGATTTGTTCAAGACCTGTCTCTGACTCTGCTCCCGTGAGTTGTGGCTGAGGTGGGGAGTTTCTGGGATAGTGTGGGATTCTCATGCCTTCCCTTTAGCCACAGGCTCTCTGTGCATCACATCTCCATCACCAGGGTGGACAGCAGAATTTGGGCGGGGAGGGGGTGTGCATCCATGCCAGATAAACCCTGGCAGTCAAGCAGCAAGGCACAGTGTGGGTAGGGATGGAGTCCTAAAGTAGTGGTGTGTAAGAACTCTTGGATGGGTTTCAAGATCCAGTGCTAGTGCAGTGGCATAAACTACCTTTAGTTGTTTGAAATACAAATCAGTTGTAGGACAGACAAAAGATTTTGAGTTTTCTAAATTTTCTGGATGGGTGCTAGCACTGCCAGCCCACTTGTGCTGTGTGCTGCATCCCTAGCAAGCATACAGAGCAGTGACAGAATGTTAAAAGCCTGTCTGCTGGCACAGTGTTTACTTGCTGCTAGTAAGTAAATAAGGCCCCTAGAAATTGCTTTGGGTTCCTTTTTCTCCTCACCTTTACCTACCACCCTTGCACTCTGCCAGTCCTGCCAGTTCTGATATTACAAATTGTTGAGGCACTTTAGTGAATGTGCAGCACCTACTATATCTTGTGTCATTTTAAAACTCAAAAGAGGTAAAGAAAAAGGTGTTTATTGTTGATACTTTAATTTACTGTAAGCTTTTTTTTTTTTTTTTTTTTTTTTTTTTTTTTTTCCTCTCCTGAGAAGCCCTGTCCATTGCAACCAAAACATCTGGGTTTAGGCTTAGACTTTGAAAGGAAGACTCCCAGTGAAAAATGTAAAACCGTGGAAGTACTTCTATCTTTTTTTTCTGTAGCAGTAGTGGCATGCAGAAAATACACACTAAAGCAAGCATAGTAAAAAGGCTTCTTAAACACCCTCTATAGGAAAGTCCTATCTTCTCTGTCAGTAACTTACTACTTCTGCAATATGTGGCTGTCCTAGATGCATGTTGCAAGAGTTCCTGTGCCATGCCAAATTCTGATGTTTATCCCTTTGTATTGGCTCATACATGGGGAAAAACGGAAAGAAAATCCAAGCAAGGGAAGCCTTGGGTTGAATTCTTTTACACTGTTCTTGGTGCACATTTTAGTTGCATGGAACAATGTGGCTGGGATTTGAAGAATCAGAGGTTAACTAAATTATTTGAATAATGTGTTCAATGCTGGTCACCTGACTATACTAACAAACTTAAAAGGTGGTTTGATAGCTGTCAACTTGTTTTGCTATTGTGCAGCTTAACTGTTACCTTCCTGTATTATGAACATCTATGTATTTGGAAAATAAATCCATCTTGCAAGAAAGATTGTGCAAAAAATTGTTCCTATTATACTCCAGTGTATATTGCTGATGTCAAATAAAATACAATTGTGAGAGTTCTTAAACAGTTGTCTTTCTAATTGTGGCCTGAAGCAGGAAGAGGAAGGAATATAGTAAACTTTAATATAGATTCTCCTGCAGTTATTGCTGTAACATTGATGCTAGCTAAATTATTCCGTCAACCTGATGTTTTGTATATGGAGAGATAAAGGGATGGGTTTCATGAGCAATATGATAGATGTTAATGTGTATTATTATTTATTAAGATGAAACACCAGTCTACTGATGTATCATTGTCATGATGGATCTCACTATGTCAACAAGCTAAAAGCTAAATGAGTTACCTTGCCTCTCTCACAGCACCAGAGACAAATAATGCACAGATAAGCAATGCTCTCTTTATTATCTAATTTATCTATATTTTATTCCTGTGAGGTAATCTAAGAGCACTTACTTCTTTCCTTACCTGCCAACAGATCATTTGTCAGCTTCTCTAATTCTTTACTTGACTGAAAGTGATTTTCTGTTATTCTGTACTTGGGCCAAGAAATGCTTCCATACATTACAAGCCATTGACTTGTAAAGACTGTGTTTCAGCAAAAATGAACTGTAGGTTGCAAAAAGTAAGTGTGTAGAAGCATGTATGGAGAAATCATTTTAGTATGAGTAGTGGCCCATGCGAGGCACCATGATTTCTTTTTCTAAGTGTGGCCAGGACCGTCAAATCTTTTTGCAGGCTGAGCTGAGAGCTGTCAGAATGGCTTACAGTGCTGCAAAGTGCTGTAATTGCCGCTTGCTTCAGGACAGATGTTGATGCCAAGAAATCTGCTGTGTTTGACAGCCACAGCTAGATCGTACAGCTCTTTCTCCTGGCTTCTGTGGCTGTCATTTTTAAGCCTGGAGCACAAATTAGTCACACATGCTGCTGCTGCCACTTAATTCTACATGGTGTGATGCTACCTACCCCACATCTCATGTTTTACTCACGYCACTTGCATTGATTAGATGGGGAATTCTGCTCTTAGTTTATAGATGAGGCCTGTTTAGCATCCAAGGAGAGTTGTCATTGGTTTCAGTGGATGTTGGGGTCAGGTTTTATGTAATTTAGGACTATCACTGCTGGTAGTATAAGAGGAATTCAGCCTGCAGGCTGAAAGTAATCAGGAACTTTATCTGGGCTGGTGCAAAATACCTCCTAAATTAATTTTTCATACCTCTTGGTGTACTGGGTGTGATTAGTGCTTCTTCAGAGCACTACAGATCCATTTCTGGTAGTTAGGAGCATGAGACTTCTGTTGTATATATATTTTCTGAGTTTTAGGAAACTGAGCCTTTGTTTTCTGTCCAAATGGTCTTACTGTGGGCCCATGAAATATCTGAGATTGAGCTGGGAATAGATGCTCTCAATTCCCATTAAAATATCCTACTTTTATATGTAGTACTTTGTACTTCTCCTAGGAGAAAAAACAGAGCTGAGGAGGACTCAGTTGTGGAAATCAGATTCTGGCTTTTTGCCCTCCGCTGCCTTCTGCCCTTTTTTCTTCTTCCTTTCTGCAGCGATCAATTTCAAACATGTGTTCTGGGATGCTCTTTTGGAATGGCCTTGGAGAAGACACAGTTAAGTATGCTGCTACTTGAGTAAAAATCTTGGTCTCAAATGCTCAACATCAGTGTWCATCTACAGAGCATCCTTTGTCCTGCTATGTATTAAAGGTAAAACCTGCTCAGCCTGTTCAGTGGTCTGAGATGGTAAGACTAAAAGTTTCTAGGAAACCAACTAGACGACTGCTCCAGATGTAAGTGAAGAAACACCTGGGCAAAGGCTGGATGTAGCTCACATGATGTTTCGTTGTCACATCAGGAGGGCAGCCAGTGCAGGCACAGAGGCACAGGAAGTTGTATTGACTTCAGCACAGCCTGGAGGAGAAATTCCTCCAGGTGAAGGGTAGTCCTAGTGTGAATGTGGGAAGGAGCTGGTAACAACCTRATGCTGTTAAGGGAAGGAAGATGAAGGCATGAGTTGGTGTGATTAAGCCAGAAAAATTGAGAGAAATTATAAATTGAAGGCTTGTTTTTCAGATTTGCAGGAAGGCCTTTAAGAGGAATGGAGAATTTGCCTGTATTGCTGAACTGCTTTAATACTGATGAAAGCCTATGGATGGGAATTACATGTCAGCCGTCGTGGATAGTGTGAAAGGAAACTGGCTGGAGACCCAGCAGGTGTGAAGCTGTTGGGGCAAGTTGCCAAAGGCATTCTAGGATGGGCAATGTGGCCAGATGTACCCRCTGTATTGATTGCAATTTTGGCTATTTTTCTTAAGTGACATTTTCCTGTTTGTTCTGTGGAGATTTTTACCTTCTCARCTGAGAAATTTTCATTTCAAACTACAGGAAATTCATTAAAATGCATTGAAGTATTTTCTTTTTCAGATGACAAGAAGCTGAATAAAGAGCTACTCTGAAGTGTCGTTCACAGCATGGGAGAGCCTGCCAAAACAACACAAACAACTCGGGACTCCCTGGTGTTTTATCTACTGGGTTTTTTGGGAGTTGTTTTTTATTTGTCATTTTGTTTTGGTTGTTTTTTGGTTGTTTTTAATGATTGCAGATGGAGGTATTCTTCTATCCTTGCTTTGCAAGGCTGTTGATGAGAGCACTTGCCCATAAAAGATCTTGAAAGACTTATGCCTGTTTTACAACATAGGTGTCAGCTGCTGGCTGACATAAAAAACTATGTGTGTAATGTGAAGTATCCACAGCCATTATAGGAAAGGAAAAGACCTGTGGAGTCCCTCGAAGCAAGTAGAAGGTGCTTTGTTTCAGGTGTCTGTCTAGGATCTTAATTTGACAGAGGTGTATCATTCAGTTGCTGGTTCAGGAGGTAATTTCATATATGTTTTACAGTGTTTCTGGATCCCTTTTTGAGGAGCCTATACGTGCAGGAAGCCTTGGCAGCAGGTGATGTTGTACCTGGAGTTTGCATGGATGTGTTAAAATGCCTACAGATTTGGACCTGAAGGGAAATGGACTCAGCTGAAGAGGCCTAAGAGTTACATGAGTTGTRTGGACACAATTCCAGCGATAGGAAGGCAATTTTAACCCAGAGACACAACCATCCTTGGGGCTCCACCCCAGCTTTGTGACTAGGTGTTACAGTGATGCTGATATGGGGCTCARAGAGAGGCTTTGTGAGGGTAGAGGTGTCCAGCTGGAAGTTAAATAGYCCTGATTATTTGCACAAGTCTGGGCCTGCCTGAATGATTTTTTCTACTCCAGTTTACCAGCCCTTTTTTTTTTTTACCACGCAATTGACTTTGATTCCTTTATTTATTCTCCTTAATAACAGTCTTTGCTTTTGTGGAAATTAATTGCACCTGTCAGTGCAGGCTGGAAGTTGTGCTTGTGTTTTTTTTTCTAAATTTTCAGSTCCTCTAAACAGCATTGCATCTGTGTTACGTGATTCACTGTGAGCTGTAAAGAGCATCAGTGCTTTGGAGACAGCGTGTGTAGGCTCTGCTTTGTCCCTTGACAGCTGAAGATCAAGAAGGTGGGATGCCTTAGGAATGCAGAGTCCTACCAGATTCCCAGATTTTCCCATCACAGGGAAAGAGGTGTTTGAGATGTGTTTCTGCCCTTTCCATGTGTCTCCAAGCCATGTCTGAGAATTGGCGCAGCTGGCATTACTTTAAGACCTTTTTTTTATGTTTTAATTTCACCGTGTAAGATCACAGAAAATACCACATTTGGACAGAAAATGGGATAAATTCTATCCTGGAATTTGAGAAAATATTATAACTGTTTGGAAATTTAGTAACATAAGTCAGGTAATTGTTACATCTGCCAAATTTCTCTAACTGGAAGCCTCTTTTCCTAGGTTTGTAAGAGCCTGGGATCCYATCTGCATCTTGGGCTTAGATAATTTTCACATCCATCTAGATTAGTTAAGATGTCAGTATGGTTGCTTCTGAATATATTTTGTTATCAAACTTGTGACCACTTACTATCAGCATTGATCATATCTTTTTCAATCATTGTCACATAATGCATGTTTTATCTTGCCCTTATTTCCGTAAGTTTTTGTCAATAAGCTGCAGTCTAAAATAAAAGCAATTAGTATTCTCTGGGATATTAATAAAATCACTTGAAAATAAATGGCCATCAGTTTGGTATTGCAAGYGGTGATGGGGAGAAAAGTTGGTTTAGTATATTCTGAGATTCATTCTAAATGCATGTTTCTGTATGCTGAGAAAGCTTTAGAAAGAGCTAATCTCTAATGGATTGCTCAGTTCTCTCTCTGAGGTGTCTGTGGGCAAAGCCTGGTAAGTAGGTCCATCAAAACCTATATCAATTTTTTTGTTCATGTGCTGGAGGTGCCTTTCAAGTACTTAGTCACTGAGTGCTCTCTCTGTTGGAATGCAAAACCAGTGCATATAAATTCTACCAGTAAGGAAGAAATTTGCTGTCTTCAGAGGGAAAAATTGAGAAGGTGTGCTGCAGAGTGTGCTGGGGGGGAAAAAAAAAGCAAAAAAAAAAAAAGCATTTAGCAGCAACCCACCCAGAGTTTTTAGTCTGGAGAAAAACCATCTCACTGTAAACCTGAGTGAAGCCCACATAAGTGATTGAGGAAAGATTAGGATATACTGTCTTCTGAGTGTTTTCCTTTGAGCCACCTCCAGAGAATTCCTCTTTAGCTGTTTAGTCCCTCCAAACTTTGAAATCCCTTTCTGAGACAYCCTAACCCCAGACAAACATAGGCTAAGGAGCCAGGGATCCCAGAGGAGGAAAACTAACAGCCTCTCCTTTGAACCTCTGGRTTGCAAAGTGGGCTAAGTGCTGGTCATCACAACTTTTTAGGTGCTGGTTCCTCCCAGTGAAATCCAACATCCAAACCTGTAATAGAGTTTGAACTTAAGCGCGTGTTATGCCATTCTGACATCGTGGCAAAGGCCTTTCTTGCTGCATTTTTTTTCTAGGAATGGGGAGGAGGAGAGAAAGGCGGGTGACAGGGAAGTAAAGCCGGAGAGTGGATGGGAGGAAAAGACAACTCTAATGGCAGGTAATATTGGCATAATTTGAACAATATAAAAATTTGTTTTCTAAGGGGTCACTGTTATCATGTCTTTTACTTGAATGAGTATGCAAGTCTTGCAAAAATGTTTGAATTTTGTCATATGGAAACATGTACTGATCTCCAAATTCGTTCCTTGGTTAGTTATCCAGCCTCTATCCCTGCACAAGCTCTGGTTGTTCATTCATATGGGAAGAAATGACCTGTTGTGGTGACAGGTTTCACATAAAGCTTGAGTGAATGAGCCTGAGCATTCTCTTATGTCGTGCAGTTTGATTTATTGTTACTTTATTCACATGAAAGTCAAATTCATTGAGTAAATTACATAGTGTGAGCAGCTCTTATTTCTGTTATCATAGGAGCAGGGTGTGCTAAATGGAGCAAATCAACCAAATCATTACTTAATCATGTGCTTAATTCATTGTCATGGATTTTTCCYCATGAGTATTCATTATGTCCTTGCAAAAGCATTGCTGTTACAGTTCCCTGTTACCATTATTTGTGGTTTTTTTCACTATTTAGTTAATACATATTACATTAATATGTCTTTAAATTTAGATGAACTCACATGTAGTTAATTCAGTTTACAAACAGCTTTGTGTTGTGTTACTAACATGTTTATTTCAAGAGTTTCCTAGGGAAAGTTGTATAAAATAAAGCATTTTGCAAGAGTCATGAAGAGACTCACAAGAGAACTATACAAGACATTTTCTATTGTGTGTGTGCTGAGACTAATGGAGAGTGAGGTACAGWTTCCAACAACAGCAAAGTACAGTGGCACAAGGCCACCAGATTTAATCTCAAATCCTGGTTTTTGGCCTCTTTGTTTGTTTGGTTTTGCTTTGGTGTTTTGGTGCTTGGTTTTTATTTTTTGGTGGTTTTTTTTTGTTTGTTTAGGCTTTGTCCCATATACTGTTTCTGTCCTTGGATATTCAATTCCTGCTTTTCTTTGTCCAGTGTTCCACCCCTATCTCCCTTTATAACTGATTCCCTCAACTAACTTAATAATTGAATTCTGTGGAACTTGAAGATGTGCTCAAGTGCTCTCCTGAAGAAGGATGCTCTAGTTAATCAGACTAAAATTATCTGTGAAGTAAATAACATTTATGAAGAGTTTTTCTGAGTTATGAATAAATGCAAGAACTATTTGTTTATGTTAATTTTTTTCACAAAGTACTTTATTAAGAAATTGTTCAAGCAACTCAGATACCTGCTGTAGAAGAGAAATAACCCCACTTACATATTCATTTAGGAGCTTTTGCTGGCATCCTCCAGTGCAGTAGGTATACTCTGCAGTCCAGCGCTTGGACAGTGAAACTCAGTGTGTGAAAACCTGGCTGGAAGGCCAGGCCCAGAGATGGTGAATGGTGTTACACCCAGCTGGCACCTGGGTGTTAGCAGTGTTCCCCAGACATCAGTGTTTGGTTCTGTTTAGTATCTTTAGTGATGGCATGGATGAGGGGATTGAGAGCATTCTCAATAGGTTTGCAAACAACACCAAGTAGGGTGGCAGTGTTTTCTGCTGGAAGGCAGATGGATCTGGGCAGGCTGGATGGATGGGCTGAGCCCAGCTGTATGAGATTCAGCAAGGCCCAGTGCTGGGTCCTGCATTTAGGTCACACCAACCCCAGGCAGTGCCACAGGCTGGGGCAGAGTGGCTGGAATGTGGCCCAGCAGAAAAGGACCTGGGGGTGCTGGTGACAGCAGCTGAACATGAACCAGGGTGTGCCCAGGTGGCCAAGAAGGGCAATGGCATCCTGCACTGTTGCTGGATCAGCAACAGTGTGGCCATGGAAGTGATTGTCCCCGTGTACTCAGCCCTGATAAGGCCACCCCTCGAGTGCTGTGTTCAGTGCTGGGCTCCTCCCTCCAAAAAAAGACATTGAGGTGCTGGAGTGAGTGCAGAGACAGACAATGGAGCRCAAGTCCTGTGAGGAGTGGCTGAAGGAGATGGGGTGTTTAGCCTGGAGAAGGGGAGGCTCAGGAGGGACCGCATTTCTCCCTATAGCTACATGACAGGAGGTTTTAGTGAGGTAGGAATCGGTCTTTTTGCAATGTCTCAAATAAAGGATAAGAGGAAATTGTTAAGTTGCTCTAGGGGAGGTTCAGATTAGATATTAGAAATTTTTTCACTGAAAAAATGGTTTGGCATTGAAGTAAGTTCTCCAGGGAGGTACTGGTCACTGTCAGTGGAGCTGCTCAAGAGGCATCTGAATGTGGAACTTGGATTAGTGGTGATGATGGTGGTGCTGGGTTGAGGRTTGGACTAAACTATCTTAAAGGTTTCTTCCAACCTTGATGATAGTGTAAAAGACATAATTTTATTTAATTTTTGATTTTGTTTCCTCTTGGCTATGTCCATGTTCTATGTTAAGCACCTAACCTAGTGCTTGGGGTGGTTTTGGTTTACATCAGCTAGCCAAGTGGTGTCTGGACACAATTTGGGAGTTCCTGATAGGAGTTTTCTCAATACATAGTGCCCTCACAGGAGGGCAGGAGGAATAAATGGCATCACTCTGTGTGGTGCCAGCAGGCACAGGTCTAACCTGGTTAGGGCAGGTTTAACCTGGTAGCACAGGCGCACCGGGCTGCAGCAGGGTGGAGGAGAGTCCTCATTCTCCTTAAAGGACTATGGAARGATGCAGCAAACTCTTTTGTTGGAAGTAGAATTTTTAAAAGCARTCACAGAGGAATAACCCTCAGGGTTATAATAATGCTAGCTGGAGATCAAATTTAACCACCATCATTGGCATTGTRTGCCATTAATCCCTCTATTTCAAAATGGCATTACATGTGTTATTGCAATTTTGTCCTTTACAAATGCTTTTCATTGTCTAACACAACCCTTACACATTCCTTCAGTTTGAGATGAAGSTACTTAATATTTCAGACATCTCAAGTAAATGATCTTGCTGGTGCTGTCACCTGTGAACCTCAGAGCCCRTGACTGCATCCAAACAGTGCTGCACAAACAATTCACCTGAGACATCCCATAGCATATCCCACCCAGACTAGCACAGGGTGATAGCTTCATGAATCATTAACCACGGGGCTGATGTGTGCCTGTTCTAGATAAACTCTGCACTCTTTGTAGTCTCTCAGGTCTGACAGCAGACAGCCCTTCTGACTCGTGCATGCTGGTGGCTGATTTTGCTGCCTTCTTGCAGATCTTGCAGATCACTGGAGTTCATGTCATTGTCATTAAACATAAAGGAAGCACTGGAGTTCTTTGAAGCTGAAATGTGTCAGAGAGCTTACTTTGACCAAGGGAGATGTCATAAAAATGACATTATCACAGATTTTTGTTTTCTTTGGTGTTAAAATTAAGCTTGAAAAACAACAGTGATTGAAAAAGAAATCTTTGAAACCCCTAAGTTTACAGGTCAACAAAACAAAGATTTTTCAAATTTTCAATGAAAAATTTGGAAATTTTGTCCAGTTCTGATGGAAAAAGATTAATATAACAGTCAGACAGAGATATGCATGCCCCATTTTAATACACTTCATCTAATGACAGAATTTCAAGTGATGGGTTGCATCAGCTTGCAAWCTTGCAATTGATAGAGGGATAGAGAAATACAACATTCTAAATGTAAGGAAAGGARGATGATCGAATCAAGGACAACTCTTGTTTCACTTTGCTGACAATCTGCACAGGTCCATGACCCTGGASTGCAGATGCAATAAGGATGTGTGTCCTGCTTGCCTTGAAGTGCAAAGGGAGAATGGGAGAGTTCCGATACACAAGAATGATTCCTGACGCAGGTGAAGAGCTTGAGGGTAACTCTGTTTTCTTTCTCTCTGGCAGGGGCTCTGGGTCTGATTTGCGATCATAAGCAATTGGATTGTTTAAGCCACAATGAGCTATATGTTCTTTATCTCCTGTAAAGGACTGGGGTTTTTTGTTTTTTTTTTTTGTTTGTTTGTTTGTTTTTTTTTTTTTTTTTGGGTTTTTTTTTTTTTTTTTTTTTTTTTTTTTTTTTTTTTTTTTTTTGTTTTTGTTTTTTTTTAAATTTGATTTTATTTAAATATTTGAAAGTCTGTGCCTGGTATTGCCACACTGAACCAAAGTTTAGGCATGTAAGTAGYGGCTTTACAGATGTATAAGACTAATATGCTTGGCTGAATCTGACAGTCTTGACTCAGGTAAATGCAGGGCTAAACTTGTAAAAACAACACACATTTATTCGCCAGATTTTTGACCTTCACGCTGTTCAATATAATAATATTGATACTTCCAGCAATTCTATATTTAAAGACTAATTTCCAAGGAGTACCAGGCATTAAACTTAGGAGAAGTTTAATGTTTTGAGTATTTCACCCTATGGGTACGATCTACCCTGAGATCTATATCTAAGATACAGGGTACTGCATGTATCACTACCTGCTAGTAATGGTAGAAGAGAATTGAAGTTAGGAGATGTTACTGAAAAATGTAGAATGGCATTTTGGCTAGATTGTGGCATTCTTAGATAAGGCTGTAGAAAAGAACTAATCATGTTTCATAGCAAAGAAATTAGCAGTGGTGAAATAGAGTGTCTTGGTAAGTCCAACTTGTAGAGAATTTTTTATATACAAGAAAACACTTAAAACTATGGAACTAATAAGATAATGAAATTATCCAGAAATGTGATTCAATATGAAAAATTGTGGCCAAAAGAGCTACCTCAGCTGGAGCAAAAATTTCTTAGCTTGAACTGAATAGCAAGCATATCTATAACACACTATTGCAGCAGACTGAAAAATACGTTAGATGCCATCTGGAAAGTTGCAGTGATTGCACTTTTTAAAAATTTCCTTCTAACAAGAAGCAATTTTGCAATCTCAGCTGTGGCAGAAATTATCAAGAWGAAATGCTTCTTTACCTTTACTTAAATGATACATTATGCAAATTGAAAACAGCAATTTAAGGAAACAATTACATAAAGTGAATAGCTTTTATGATCCTCAAACAGGAAATTTTAAGGGATAAAAAAAGCAAACCCTAAATGCTCTTGACCTCAAGCTAGAACAGGAAAAGAAGCTCTTTACCTTTCTTCAGTTCAGGAATTGCAATTGCCAGTATAGAMAGTCCTTGTAAAACATCCCTGCTGGAATTCCTTAAACAGCTAAGAACAAGTAAGTGAAGTAATACACCTGATGAAAACTTTAAATGGGGAGGTGGTATCATTGGAGAGATATAGGGGCGGTAAACAATTCCGGGCAGAACTGAGTACATTCTTACTTCTGGCCTAAATTTCTGCACCCTTTTACATTTATCAGCTTTTATGTGATTCGTGGCTCTTTGCTGGTAGTGTGAAACAGCACAGTGCTTGCTGACCCATGTCCGTCAGTGAATGTTTTTTACTATTAATTTATTTATGTCAGGCTTTAAAACTGAGAAGATGGTCAGTATCCCCTCTGGCTGGGGAAAACCAGAGACATTCATGTGATAACAATACTGTGCCTGGCTTCACTGATTTGTCCCCATTGTGTTTTTAAGTGATTTTATTTATGTTTCCATCTTGTTGACTTTATGTGCTCTCTTGATTATCTGTATATAAAAGACTATTCTTTAGTCTGCATTTTGTCTGGGATYTCAAACTCATGAGTTGGCACTCAAGCAGTGCAGGGATACCTCTGACATTGGGAAAAATCTTCTAGCTGCTGTTGTATTCAAAGCAGGGCTGTCCATGGGGTTTTTTTGAGTCTTACTGCTTTTTCTTTTTAAAAAAACTGTATCAGAAATGTTTTAATACTGTTGCTTCTGSCTTGAATATGTATTTGAATTAGCAGATCTCTCTTGGTCCAATRCTTCAGGAAAAATATGTTGTATTTCCATCATCCAGAAAATAATTAATCAAGTGTGAGTTATTAGAATTATTATTTTGAGTCATATTTTTGTGAATGTAACTTCGTGTGTTTCTTAAGAGTTTGCACCTTTATTATAAGATCTCCTGCAATGTAGTCTTTGCACATAGTGTAATTTGGCAATTTAATTAGGCAGTTTATCTGCCTAGTTTTTTTCTAATTGCATTCAAATTCCTGGTCTATATATTCATTTTTCTTAGGTAAAAATAAAGAGGTTACATTTGTATGTAAAATGATCAAAATAATAATTTTTTTAAAAATAAAAATGTAGTTTTTACAAAAGGTTCTCTTAGAATATGTTCTTGATTTACTTTTGGTTTTTAACTGTGCTACAGCTCAGCTTTACCTTGTTGAATTAGTATGTATAATGTAGGGGCAAGTGATKAGGTAAAAACAGTGTGTCACCTAGGCAGTTATGTCATATCTTCCTTTCTGATAGTGCAGGTGAAAGGTCATGCTCTTCTCTTTTTGCCAGCCCTCCACCTGCCCAACTTTCTGAATAAGTATCTTAGCAGTGCAATGATGTAAGGGGCTGTGGTGCAAGGCAGATGTGACATCAAAGAAGCAAAAGTTGCAGGTGAATTAATTGAAGCCATGTGTGACAGTAAAAAGTGGAATATCAATATTATGAATGCTTCAGAATGGGGCATAAACCTGGATCCTGTTAGCTTAAGAAAGGATAGCTGGGATRTGCTGGAGTCATGGCAATTGATTACCTGCTTTCCTCGCTGCTGATATCACTGCATATTGGGAAGAGGCTGGGGGCATTAGTATCATGTTCTTGGAAAAATATTTAACTGATGCAAATATATTGTATGCTTTTAGTTAGGATGTGTTTATTATTTTACACTGCTATTATTTAGGGTTTTGTTTGTGTTTTCTTTACTTGGGATTAGGTATTAGATCCTAGTTGCCAATGAAAGTAAAGTTTACTAGACAGATAGTTGTTTGCCTGCAGTCACATGTTCTTCTGGCTTCCCTCTGTTTTCTAACATTATAATTCACTGTGTCCCAGTTGAACATAAATTTATAATAAGAAATTGTGTGGTAAGCACTGAAAATGTGTAAAGAGTTCTGATAATGCAAAACATCCTTGGATTAAACTGACATATGTCAGTTCTTGTTAAATTTTGTGAAAACAAAAGTAGGTCTATCATTAAGATGTCCAATTTTCAGACTAAACTATGAGATACAATGAATGAAGGAAACTGAGCTGAAGACAAATGGAAATAGGAAGCTCAGAAACTGATTTGAAGGTGATGTCTGGGATTTATTTAAGGAAAGAAAGAAAAGAGCAGTAAATTTGGGATTCAGATATTGTATAAAAGATCTCTGTATCTTTCTAAATTAATAAACCTCTCAAGTTTTTGGAAACTTTATATTGCTTCAAGCAGTCAATAAAAGGCTGAAGATTTAAGTTTAATCTCTTAAAGATCAGAAAATGGGGATGTAAAGAAAATTGCAGTCAGTCTCAGGCATTCAAAAAGAATTAAAATCCTCAGTAAATAAAGAGGAGATAATKACACTTACTGTATAAAAATAGTATTAAGATGGAGAAATACTACRCAGAAACAATATAACAATGATAATAGAGGCTTGTACTGAAATAATATACAAATGCATGAGTAAAGTAATGAGAATCAAGTATCTACCCTTCAGCAGGGATTGAAATAGCAGTCTGTTGAATAGAAGAACTTTGATTTCTGAGTCAAAACTTGTGGGTGATGATAATGGAGAAAGCATGATTAAGGATGCTGTGACAGCTTTGTTGAAAAAGAAACAAGCAAAGTAGCTTCATGCAAAATTAGAGGCAGGTAAAAAATAAAGGAGATATTTGCAAGAGTATTGAAGACACTATTAAAATCAACATATAAATGGTAAGAGTAATAATGAATTGGTTTTGCTCAATCTAATCAGGTGTTAAAAGGATTAACTAGGTGGACAAGAGTAGAAGGAAAGGAAATGAGAAAATAGGTCCATTAAGTTTTAAGAAGCTAATGGGTCAGAAAAAAATTGCTGAGAATTCAGAMGTTCTTAAAAAGAAAATAAGGATGTTGAACTCCAAAAAACTAGCTTAGTTAAAATCAGCTTCTTTAATTTCTGTCTTTCCAAGAGAAATATTACATAGGATTAAAAAAAATTGACAAATGAGAACATGATATTTTCTGTTTTTAAATTAGTTTAGAGGCTGTATTCAATAAAAACTTAGAGATACACAGTTAGAGTTGAATGTACAGGTAATTTTTTTGTATATTCACCACTTCTGAGAGAGAAGCTGTGTGATARCACTAGGATCTTGTTGTACCTGTTCTGAAAGCTCTGCATGATGCAAAGGTCATCGGGTGCTGGGAAGCTTTCCTCTGGCACACATTTCTAAGTGAGTAGCATTCACAGAGTGTCAGGTCCTGAGTGTGTTATGGACACTATGAAACCTGTTRCAACTGTCTCTGTTCAAGACTTTGGTGGTTGAATGACTAATTTGGCCTTCTCTTGAGACTTGGGTGGGAGCTAGATGCTGAATTAGGCAGGCTGAAGCAGACATGCAKAAAAGAAGAAGGCTATCAGTGAGGATTTTGGGTGTTGTCAAAGGGATTTGAGTACTTCTATAGTTTGAAGGTTGCTGAATGCAATAATATGGGGAAAATGGGGTTGGATAAGTCCTGCTGTGGAGCCTGTCTACCTCTTCTATGTAACATGTAGCCGTCAGCTCAGATTGGTAATTTTCAACGCATAAAGAGCTGTTAACCTGAGCTTGTAGCATTCACTTAAAAAACACCCAGACAAATYTGTTCACTGTAAGCTCTTTCAGCACATTTCATTTCACTAGTGAAGGATATCTGGTGAGMGATTTGATAGATTCTGGGGCCGAGAGAAACATAATTACTTTAACACCAATGTCTGCCATGTAGCTCTAACCCCAGCGACCCTTTCTCAGTCATGTTTGGTGAGGTACACATGAAGAGATAGACTTGGATTCAAAGACCTTACAAGATTTTCAGTGTTTATTTGTTTTTACTTTGTTTAGTTTTTCTACATTCTTCTATAATCTATTCATCACCCTTTATTTTCAGTACTCTGCAGAGATTTTCCCCTCTGCAGTGCCAATCCTTTATCTTTCTGTGTGTGTCTCTAGTGCTCTCATCAGTCTGTTCTCTCGCTCTTCCCTGTGCTGTTTTCCCCTCTGTGGTCTAGTGAGATGTAAGCTGATCACAGAAATCTTTATGTTCCTTTGTTCGAAGCACCTCAGCACAGCTCTTCATTTCTTCTTTCTGCCTGACATTGGTGTTCATGCCTTTGTCATCCCAGTCAGTGGGAGTACAAGAACTGGCACCATCCTGGCATCCTTTCAGAGCACACGCACTGGATAGTTTTGTTGAATGTTGTTCTGTCACGATGTTCAAAGCAAACATCTACTGCAATGCAGCTGTTTGAGCTGTGCCTGCACTTGGTACTATTTTTGTTTGCAGTTCAACACATTTTCTTAAACCTCTTTTAGTAAACTCAGATACATGCTGCAGGCTGATAGCTGTTCAGAGAAAAACATAATCCCTAGGAGCTGCCTGCCTTGGCAAACATGTACGTGCTTTTCAATATGTCAGCAGGCAGTAATTCAAGCAGCCTTTATTCCTCAGTTTGTTCCCTCAGCCTGGCCCGACAATTGGATTTTTTTTTTTTGCATTTGCCCTCACTTAAAAAGATCAGATGAATGTCCAGAATTATGAATTTGATGTATATGGATTCCTGCTGTTCCAGCTCAGATGATTCAGTTATTCAACCTTTTACACTCTTTTAGAATGTATTATATTAGAATACTTATATTTCAGGACCAGGACCATGYAATTGATATCAGTCATGTGATCAGTCCAGTATTTTCTAAACCCAGACATTGATATTCTGGAGGGAATCTTCATTAGCTCCTTTTTCCAATTTCCCTGCCACAGTGCATTCCTGCCTCAGTAAAACACTTTACCTCTATACCATCAGGAG
The DNA here is from genome assembly GCF_030028575.1 of Malurus melanocephalus. NCBI lineage: Eukaryota > Metazoa > Chordata > Aves > Passeriformes > Maluridae > Malurus > Malurus melanocephalus. Next base: position 635,127 of record NW_026623303.1, on the reverse strand, counting down.
AAAAGCTACTTCTCTGCAGTTTTTATTAATCAAGATGTTTTCAGATTAAAGGATCTTGCTCCATGCATTTCCAGGGCCTCAGTTGTAATCATCCTTCAAAGCTGCAGTTTATTTGGTAATTAACTTGTTAGTGCATGGCTCATGCAGTGTACAAGTAATTCAGATCCTTATGTAAAATGGTCTGCTGATTTGAGAATGGCTTAAAATATTTTTGCCTGGGAGTATTTTTAAATTTTTTTTTCATTAAAGTAGTGGAAAAAAATGGAAGCTTCTTTTTATGTCTTAGCCAAGTTAGAAATATTGGAGATGAGAGTCCCTCATCTCTTTCAAAGAATGAGATCTCCTACAATGGATTTTTTTTCACATCATGTCTGGAACTCTTTTTCTGAAGAAAAGTAGCTGTTTCAGTGCTTAAAATACTTTGATAGTGTGATTACAAATATGCACTGCTATCTGGCATGGAATGATTGCATTTTTGAGATCTGGATTTATTCCCTTCAGTCATCTTTTAGTGATGGGGCCTATCCTTTGAATCTTTGACAGCATTTATATTGCACATATAGGTAAATAACTATAACATCTATACTGAAATTTACATCTAACATCTATGCTAATGTCTTTATTGCTATTTAACAAAGTATTGTCATATTACTATAGCTTTCTTAACTTTTTTTGGGGGGTGGGGGGGGGGGCGCTTTAGGACACTGTGGGTTTTCCCTCCCTCCTTCCTGTTATAGGAACACCTCATCTGCAGCTGTGGGAGAGAAGAAAATGAGAAATTGTGGGAGCTAAGACTCATGTCAAGATGCAGTGCCAAGACCCTAACATGCTTCATCCTTTTCCTCCAGGCTAAATTGTGTTTTCTACTTATTGCAGTTGTTTCCTCCACTTCATCCCCATTGCACAAGGCACTTTGCTGGGGACTGTGTGGGCAGATGCAGATCATGAGAGGGGAAGATGTGAGTGAGTTCCAATGTGCTTGTTTCCTTTGACACACAACACAGGTGGAAAACATCCTGCTGGTCAAAAAAGAAGAAAACATTGCAGAAGAAAGACAGCTTCAGAGTTTTCATTTTAGAGAATCATAATATCCTGAGCTGGAAGAAACTCAGAAGAATCATTGGCCCTGCATGGTGCCTTGAGAATGTGGTCCAAAATCTTCTTGAACTCTCTCAGGTTTGGTGCTGTGACTACTTCCCTGAGGAGCCTGTTCCAGTGCACAGCCACCCTCTGGGTGATGAACCTTTTCCTGATATCCAACCTAAACCTCCCCTGACACGACTTCAGGTCATTCCCTTGAGTCCTGTCACTGGTCACCATAGAGAAGGGATTGGTACCTGCCCCTCCACTTTCCCTCATGAGATTGTTGAAGATCACAATGAGATCTCCCCTCAGTCTCCTCCAGGCTGAACACTCCCCATCCCAGGTGCAGAATCCAGCATTTGTCTTTGTTAAACTTCTTATGGGTGGTGATTGCCCACCTCTCTAATTTTAGGGGAGATTTTTTTTTGTAGGAGAAAGAGGGATGAATAAAAGCAAAGGGGAATGTTTCTGCTTTAGAGTCTGGCAAGCCCTGTGCTCCCACCTAAAGAAGGTAAAATTGTTTTGTCATGTTGATTCTAACTAAATGGACTTGATCTGATCCCTTGCTTTTGATACAAAGTGAGACAAYTGGGGATTTTAAAATTAAAGGAATTGTGGTACTTACTGAGCTGACTGGAAGGAAGCATGGACAACCTATTGCCACTTCCTTGTGGTTACCATAGGCAGTACATGGCACTATGCCCCTGGGGGGACAAATGTTGAAGAAGGAACAGTGGAGGTAGGACCTGGGCCAGGAGCCATATGTAACCCAAGCCTTAGCTTGGAGAGTATCTTTGCCAGAAGAATTTCTGCCTAACAACTTCGATATAACGCTACTGCAACAGCACCATGCCACTTTTGAACGTGGCTATTTCAATAGATTTGACTGTATTGGTAAAGCTCTTGTATCTCATATTTAAGAACACAAACATCTAGTTTGTCTCTTTGTTCTTCTCTTAGTATTCACAGTTTGCTCTGGGCACTTGCAGCATTTAGGAAGAATATCAGTCTGATTTTTTGCCTGCAAGAGAGTCTAATTAAAACAAGAGAGCAGGATGGGAACTGATGACACATAGCGCAGCTGAGCTGCTCCCAAAGCTGAACATGGCAGCTGTGGTTTTCGTCATTTGCAAAGCCTCAGCCAACACGTTGGCCCAGAGAGTTAAAATAAATGTGTAATTATGTTGTTTAATTATTTCTGTTCCAAATTCCTGCTTGAAAAGTATTGCAAAAGATGTGAGAGAAGCACTAAGAGTGCCATTATCACGGCTGTGGCTTGCCAATAAATCAGAAATCACGATGCTTTCTCTTAGCCAGGTTCCTCCCTTCCCCGTGCCCGTGGTCAGGCTGCAGAGGAAGGAGTGTGTGTTCTTGAACCATTCTCCAGCCCTCTCCCCTCCCCTGTCACTTGGCACTGACTCACAGCACTGTTTTTCAACATGATGCTAATTAGCTGCTGAGTAGTGAGATACTGTGAACTCTGAGAGAAAAGACAGAAAAAGACTTCAAAGATGTTTACCATTTTCTCTCTCTCTTCTTTTTTTTTTTTTTTTTTTTGAATGACATTGTGACAGTAATAAAAAAAAAAAAATCACTGCTGCCTGGATCCAGCAATTTCTTGTGTGCAGGAAGATGATGCTTTAGGTTATTCTGGGGTGAGGAGGTTATGACTTTTGTCTTTGCTTTCCAGCTCAATTTCACATTTCCACTGAGACCTCTTTGTTTTTACATAGAACTAATAAGAGGGGAAACTGAAAGCTAGAGCTCCAAAAAGTCAAGTTTTTTCTGTATCCAATGTTTTGGCTTATTTTGATTGATAAACATTTTGCACTCCAAAGGGATTTACTGTAATAACAGTTGTTAATTATTGCAAAGAGAAACTGGCTAAAGAGAAAAAAAGATTTGTCTCCAGAGTTTAGTGTCAGTTTGCTGCTGATCTCTCCTCAGCTACGAGAATATTGATACTACAAACAATGACTGCACRCTGTAGTCACCTGGAAAGCCAATTGATTTTTTAATACTTCTTTAGAAGCATGTGGTCAGTCAGTGATATTCTTCTTTTCCAATCAAGGTATTCTGATTTTAATTCTCAATTTCCTCTTCAAACGGATGCTTTTTGTAATCAGAACAATATGTAAAGACTTTCTGGAAAGTCTACAGAGAAAGAAAAAGAAGTTTAATTTCTTTTGTTCTAGTCTAATCCTGTAAGGAGTTCAAATGCGATGACTGCATAGCAATCTTGGTGCCCATCTGAGTGTGGTAGGAATTTAAATGAGAGATTTTTATTTCTCTTAACCTGGAAACAAAATTAGCAAAATTAATTTTTTTTTTCATCTGCCCTGGGGTCTCTAAACCTTGCTAGTCACTTTCCTTGTTTCTCTTTTTGCTTGTGCATGTCTGAGTAGTATTTTATTCTCATATGAATTTCAGGATTTATTCATTTCTATTTGTTTAAACTGCAATTCATAAATGTGTAGATTGTTGTCAACCTTTATCCAGATACCAGCCAGAATTCCTTTTTACCTTGACCATTATTTTCATATAATTCAAAGTAAATCTAAAATAGAATCTTATTTTCTGCACCTTTTAGCATTAATCTTCTACAAAAGAAGTGAAAACTGCTCTTATAGTTTTTTGGTAAGGCAGAATTACGTAAGGGATATTAAAATATACCATGATAACTCCTGCTCACTAAAATCCCTGATGTGATCCCAGCTTATAAGAAGTTAAAGGGAACCAAACCAATGTTAACAGTACCTTTTAAAATGTGAATTTTCTCCTGAGCATACAAAGGAAGGTTATTAATCAACACACCCCATGCTAGACCTCTGCAAGTGCAACAACTTTGCATCTTGGTTGGTGAGGATGTACTTTATTACTTTTGAAGGCTTGCACTTAGCACTTACTGGTAACGTGAGGTTGATGTGCTAGGATGTGATGCTGCAATACAGAACTGCTGCTCAAAAGACAGGGTGCAGGTGTACCAGATCGCAGCTCATCTCTGCTCCATGGAGATGCATTGCTTATCAGATGCCATGAGCATGAGGCCTCTAGAGCTGAGATTTCATTGTGCCAAGGGCCCAGAAAGGCAACCACACTTCCCAGTGAAGCAATCTCCTTTCACCCTGGAATTCGTATGCAAGAGAGCACTACAATTAATATTGCCCACTGTATGCTTTGAAGAAATACTTCATCAAAACTGTGTCAGCTTTAAACTTYTGAGCTGAATATTATCCTGGATTTTCAAACACCTTGTTAAGTAATAGATATATCCAGGTTCTTGCAATTTTAGAGGAGTGAAACTTTTACAGCATGTCAGTGGGGCAGCCTGCGAGCATCAAAATAGCAGCAGGTGAGATTTTCAAGGCAAATATATAATTAAGCTAGCAAAAGGGACATTGAAAGCTGCTATGATAAGGATAGCTTTCCATATCAAAATCCATGCTTGGAAACGTGGATATTTTTTTCTTTTGAAAAGGCTGCAGTAAAATGGGAATGGAGGAAGAAAGAAAAAAAAAAACAGATGTAGTGTATTCAGACTGTTAATGCCTGTTACCCTTATACAGTTTTTCTGCTGTTAAAATAAAATTGAAAGAAAATCCCTCTCTTACTTTTTAGCKAAAAATTTACAAGACTGAAATGGATACATTCTTGCAAGATCTTCTTATCCAGCACATCTCTGGTATTTCAGTGAAACATTTAAGCATCCTACATGGTTTCTTTTCAAGATTTTTGTATTCCMCTCATGAGGATGGTCACTGGCTCCCTGGCTCATCATGCCATCCAGTTGCTGTATTTCTTTCAACTTTTAAGTGTATGCTTACATAGTTAAATCAAGYGCTTTGCAAATTAAATACTCAACTAAAATCCGGGCAGGAAGCTGCCATTGGTGGATGCAGTCTTTTTCCTTCAAATCCATTGCCCTCTTCAATGAGAAATTGCCACAGATCTCCCGTCTTCTAGGTTTGTTATTCATCCACAGTGGCAGCTAGGCCAATCTCAGCTTTAACTTTCAACTTCAACTCATGTGAGAGCAGCTTTAGATATTTCTGTTGTAAGTTTCTCAACTACACTGTAAAATTTTGCAGCGCTAGTATGKTGGCTGCAAGACATGAGTTGAATTGCTGTGAAGGCTGGCAACTTCACAGTGGGGACACCAGCACCCACTTGGATCTAGATGAAACAGGGGCTTACTTGCTATTTGGCTTTGCAGCATCAGCTTGAGTCTAGAAAYGAGGAAGAACTCTTACAGAGATCAACCCACTTGGATAAAGTATAATTTGGGTATAGCAGCAAACTTTACAAGTGTTACTACCTTGGCTTTTACCTTATTTTAATAATTTCCRGAATGAAATGTAAATTAAATTTTAATGTGAATTGAATTTGGGTAAAATTTGAATGTAATAATATTCCAAATACATTTTCTAAATACATGACTGAGTGAAATTCTAGATAATYATTTTCAWTTTTTTTTTCTCATAATTAAATRCTTTTGTATATTTTCACTTAGGAACAGAKTTTATTCTTTAATACTCATTAAAACCATGACCAMGGTGCATAGTGTAGCTTTGAAGAGTCTTGCAAGTTTTCTCTTTCAAGGTTCAGAGTCTCAAAATTATGATCTGTCTGAAATGATACCTAAGCCTTCTTCAGAATGCCTGCCTTTACAATCTTCTCCTACATTGCATTTCTCCAATATGATTTGTTATTTAAAATATAGCTTGCCTTGTTTTATTTAGATGCTTGAACTTCATGTTATAGTAGCAATAACACACTCCAGGTAATTCATTTCCAGTTGAGCTTCACTCTGCTTGAGTGCTTAAAAAACCATTTGGCTTTCAGTCTTGTACCTTTTCATGCCTCCTGCAGCCTGCAATAACCATTCAAGAAATTCACTGCTTGTCATGGCCTATTGGTTTAAATTAAAAAACTAAATTTGGAAACTCCTCATGCTCTGCTATCAGTTTTTCTAGTGTAAAGCTGTCCAACCATGGGAAATTGCCAATGGAYTTCACCATCCCTGAAAAAACATCAGCATTAATATAGTAAAAACAGAATAGAAAACTACTTTGGCTGTGTCATACATGGTGAAATATCATGTAGATGTAAGTGTGGAACCTGACAAGTCTTCTATAAAATGCCAGCTGTTTTAAGGCAACCTCTGCCTTGGGGGATTGAATGCACCATGGAGACCCCGAGGTGGCCTGTGACACAGCAGCACCAGGCAGAGGTACTCACACAAGTCAGGAGGCACTACAGGAGTATCCGAAAAGCAGCGTGCCTGTGCCAGTGCAGTTACTGCCTGCAGCTCTTCCTGTTTGGAGTGTCCAGCTGCATGATAATCCTGCCTCTTGGGGATAGCTTTTATGGAGATATGTCCAATGGCTGTGAGGTAAACACAGTAATTCAAGAGCATGCTAAGTTACCACATCATTTTGACAYCAGGACAGCCTTCAAATTCCTTTTTGCTTGGCTAGGCCTACTCGTGTGGAACCTAAAATCCTGATGAGTCTGAAAGTCAACAGAACAAGTTTGCACCCTCAGAAGGAGGAACATACAGAAGAACTTCAACAGTTTTTAGAATTGGGCCTGTGTGAACCTGATGAAGTTTGACAAGACCAAGGTCCTGCACCTGGTTCAGGGCAATCCCAAACACAAGTATTGGATGGACAATGGATCAAGAGCAGTGCTATGGAGAAATACTTGGGGTGTTGGACAAAAAACTTGATATGAGGCAGCAATGTGTACTTGGATCCCAGAAGGTCAACTATGTCCTGRGCTGCCTCCAAAGCAGCGTGGCTAGCAGGTTAAGGGAGGTCATTGTGCTCCTCTACTCCACTCTCATGAGACTCCTCCTTGAGTCCTACATTCTGGAACATCCAGTGTAAGAAAGCCATGGAACTGCTGGAATCAGTGCACAAGAGGACCATGAAGATGCTCAGAGGACTGRTATATTTCCATGGAGATGCTCAGAGGACTGGGATACTTCTTCTCCTATGAGGAATGCTCCAACAGAGGGAGTTGGGGTTGTTCACCCTGGAGAAGAGAAGGCTCTGGTGAGACCTAATAGTAGCTTTCCAGTACATAAAGTGGATGCAGGAGAGCTGGGGAGAGACCTTTTGCAAGGATGTGTAGTGATGGGATGAGAGGGAATGCCTTCAAACTGAAGGAGGGAATATTTAAATTAGTGTTAGAAAGAAATTTTTTACCCAGAGCGTGGGTTCCAGTGCCTCACTGGAACAGGTTTCCCAGAATTATGATGAACCATCCATGGAAGCATCCAAAGCCAGACTGTATGAGGCTCTGAGCAACCTGGTCTAGAGGAAGGATACTCTTCCCATGGCAGGGGGTTGGGCTAAGCTATCTGTAGGGTCCCTTCCAACCCAAAACTTTCTATATTTCTATGGAATTGTCCCATCCAGCAGTGGGCATTAAAGGCCTCATTTCTCCTACGTACCTAAGACTACTGTATCTGGCACTGGAAATATGACCTGATCTGTACTACAGAGGAAAGCCGATTGGTAAGCATGACACATAACCAAGGGCAGACACAGTTGGTATCTAAAAGGTGTCAAGCAAGGCTGTAAGAGCTGCTGCCTGCCACAACCCCAGCACTGCCCCAAAAAACTGACTTTAGATAGCTCAGACCAGTGTGGTGCTCCATCTAGATTATTACACTTGAGTATCTGTCTGGTTTATCACTGCTTAGACTTGGCACATCATCTTCTGAYCCATCAGAAGGGCAATTTCCCTTACAGCATTCTACCAAATGCCATCTAGGCAGAAGTTTATGTACAAAACTGAAAATCCAGGCATTTTTAGGGTTCCCCTAATGGGTAGGATGGGGTCCCTTGCAATAATGTGGTAGAAGCCTGTACTGGGAAAATAAGTTGATTGGAATGTAAAGGTTCAGTCACACCATTGSGATGAGGGAAGTCTAGATTAAATACTTTTAGCAAAGCTGTCCTGTCCCAGGAGAATGCCCTCCGGTGCCACAGAGCATTGGGTAAAGTGTCACCTGTGTTAAAGCTGTGCCATTGTGCAGGTATACAGTGTAAAAGTTTTGTGGATGCCAGAGGGGAAAGAAGAGAGTAGTTTGGCCCTTGGAATATCTACTTAGTGTTTTCAAGCTGATGCCAGCTTTGTCTCGTCAGATGTCAAGCTGKGTGAACATGAGCCAGCTCTCAGCTAAAGCTGTGCAGCTCTAGGTGATGAATTGCTGGCTCCAGACTAATCAGTAATCTGAAAGGTAGGATTTCTTTAGGCTGGATCCTGTGTCACTCAAAAGCAACCAAAGAATACCCAACCTGCTGGTGGAGCAGGAAGGTGCACCTCTTGAACAAAGGCACCCAGCTCTGCAGTGCCTGGAGAAGGCCTTGGACTCCARTCAGCAACCTCCAGCAGTTCCTGGGCTTGTAGCTGTTCTCCTTCATCTGTGTCACACAAATCATACCAAGTGTGGATTGATCACAGCATAATCAAAGCCCTGCTGTGACAATAAGCAATTTGAGATTCCCTTTTTACTCTTCCTGGTTAGACCACTACTGAGTTTTTAAGTGTTTATAGCATCATAACTTAGTTATTTATCTCCAGGTCATTTCACATGCTGTGAATTGACTGCAAATGGATTTTTGCTCTTTGTGTAGCCCTAACTTTTAAAGTTATTGCAGAGTTGTATTCTAAGGCCTTGTGTCTTCACTTAGAGTTAGCTCTTACGCTGTATCACTTTTTTTCTCTTTTGTGATCAGTTTAGCATGAAAAGCTGTTACATATTTAGTAGACATTTTCATTTGCAGRTTTTCTTTTCTTTTTACACTTCACACATTTTTGGAAAACAGCAGAAATCTTAATATGTAAAAGATTAATATGTGCCTTTCTTTTCAGATGGTCTGAGCATTAACATTCCATAAATAGCCCAGTTTTCCCTCTGAGCTGATAAGTAGTCAAATRTTTCCACTAAGGACATTTTTACTTTATCATCCAGAATGTGAACAAATTTAAATTTAACTGGCAATTATTGGTGGTGAATGGAAGTAAAATATATGAGTGTTTTTCTAATTTAGTTTGGTTAATCTCATCTTTAGTGCTGCTAAGTAATTGCTTGAGCAACCGTCAGGACAAAAGGCTCATAACAGCCTCATAGACTCCTAATGCCATGGTATCAACCAATTTATGTTGCATCAGCATCACCCACCAAGAGARTCTAGCTCCTGATCCCAGAAACTTTAAAATGCTTTTTATTTGCATTAAGACTCTCTAAAGAATATAAAAATTCAAATTCAACCTCACTGGAATTTGTGTTCAGCAGCTGAACTGTCACTATGAGATATCTCCTAAAAAAAAAGCTTAATTCCAGACAGACACATTCCCTGTGAGGTTTTATCTGATTTATGTTAGTTACATAGACCAAAGGCTCAGTATCTGTGCAATCTTTAAAATCATCTCCTGATCTTCAGTCCATTTGTTCATGTTGCTCTTTTATTCTGATGTCTGATGAATATAGTAGTTTCTTCCAGGGTTCAGGGGACCTGCTTCTTCAGTTCCCAGAAAGATAATTGTGGACCCAAACCTTAAAATTCAAAAAGTGACAATAGATAAGAATGGATTCACTCTTATCTATGGTCCCCAGGTCTACCACCTGGTATTTTAGGCATGGTACAGACAATTGCAAATAAAACCAGGACTGGTAAATATTTGTACCAGTGGAAGCCAGGCTGGAGTGAGAGTATGTTATGCCAGGCTGTACTGTACTAGCTGTCTTAATAGCTGCCCAATTTATCACTGTTTTGCACTATGTTGACATTACAGAAACATGAYCTTGCAGAACACCCAGATGGCAATAAGAATATTCAAATACAGATAAACTCTATGTTAGCTTTTTACCTTTTCTACTGGCTTTGTATAAAGATGTATGTGTCTGTGAAAAAAA
>NW_026623303.1:607873-625099 GCF_030028575.1 Malurus melanocephalus | reverse complement strand
CAGATATATTGATAAAATTGCTGTGTAAATCAAAAAAAAAAAAATTAAAAAAAACAAAACCCCAACCCCAAACAACCCCATAGTAAGTTTTAAATCTAAATTCCTTCTTACTGATTTTGACTTTTTTTTTTCCTTCTTTCTCCTGAGATTGGAGAAGTTAACATCATACTGTGGAATTTGTCTAATATTGCTGTAGCATTTTCTAGAAAAAATAGATTCTTCAGCAAATATTAATGAGGATTTCAGTTCTGAATAGGAAATGAAATTCTTTATCTCAGACTTCTTATTTAGCAAATAATGGCTGTATTCAATTGTATATTCTGTATCATTCCCATTTTTATAACATAATCTACATATTACAGGAGTGGAATCACTTTAGCACTTTTCTATTTCTATCCTTCTGCCCCTCAAATRGTAAAAATCAATGTCAGGGTCCCAGTTTTTAGCTGCTCTCCAGGTTTGAAATCTCGAGTGAGGAGATGATAAATGGAGAAGGATCATGAGATATTTGTTTCTGTGCTGGGATCCACTTGCAATGCAGCTGCTGCTCTGTGGTACAGTCTCCTTGGTAGGTGCTCACTGGGTTCCCTTACCTTACAGTTCCTGAGCCCTGAGTCTTCTGTTTGCAAGGGAAGTGAACATACCCAGAGGACATAATCTAGTCAAATCCACTTTCACTCCACTTTATCGTTAGTAGCATTTTATTACTTGCATATTTTAGCTGGTTTGTTTTTTTCTGTTTGAATATAGAGGATTTCATTTCAAGAAGTTGCTCTCTGTGGACTCCTGTAGAGATAATTTTCTGCTCTTCATTGGTATTGCTGAGATTATAGATTTGCAAATAGATTGGGTTTATCAGTGTCATGTGATTTCCTGATAAACTGTCTATGGCCCATGGGTATGGAAATAARGTGAGAAGGTTCACCTGATTTTAATGAGGATGGCTTAACTGGAGCAAAACCAATTCCTGCTCTCTGAGGTTTTATAGGGTTCTTTCTCATCCCATTTCCCCTCTCAAGATTTTTGCTGAAGACAAAGCAATGTGAGGAGAAAGCAGACCTGCAACTTGATTCTCCATTACCTCAGACCTCACAAATGCACAGACTGAGGATTTGCCGATGTGGAAATTTTCAAAAATTACTGTTCTTATTGTGAGCTAACTATGATGCTACCAGCCCCACGGTGGAAGTCACTGTCTCAGTGGACAGGAGAGGCACAGAGGAGGAGGTCAGACATCTCTCAACAGCTCACACTCTCTACCAGCAGAGGAGAGTGAAGATTGGTGGTGTTTGGAATGGGTGACCTTGGCTGTGGCAATTAGCTGTGCTAACAGCCCTTTCACCAGGGCAGGCAGGAACAAAAAAGSTCTTCATGTGGCTCTGAGTTTTGTTAGTCTGCCTGCCTGAGCAGTTTTTGCTGTCCCCAGCCACCTGCCATGCCRTGCAGTTGCCTGTTTGCTGGTGCCTGTGATTAAACAGTGCTTTTTGATTTAGTAGCATCKAATGCTCATCTTCAAACCAAGACATACAGAACAATAGAGAATTAAATTAAATTATCTGCAAACCCAGTGACCCACTTTCTGTTTCAAATAGATTAGAAGTATTTAAAATATGCAATTTGTTCATTTGCCTCACAGAAGGATTTGTTGGGAAGAAATGGTTATGCTTTGCATAATACTCTAACAAGGAAAAGCTAATGTGATAYGACAAATTATATTTAGAATTGCAATGATAAAATAATTGATCTTCTGGAGATTATTTTAATTGTTGATTTTTGTCTTTCATATGCAAATAGACAAGTGCTGATCTTATAAACTATTTTACAGCTAAGAGGGGAACATATTAGCTGCTTGTTAGTAGTATTCACAAAGTGTCATCTTCCCAGTGCAGAAAATATGTATTAGAAGGCTCTAGCTAAGACAACTCTGTTTATTGCACTTTAGCTTCATATTCTTGCATACTTGAAATTCAGAGAAATAGGTGTAATAGCAGCTACAATTTCGATTTTGCTGTAGAAACACATGTATTTCTAATTTACCAGGTAGAGAATGCCTAACCCTACAACAGAATGRTGCCACCTACTTTATCAGCATGTTCACTCTCTGTGTCAATTTGTATGGAACATAATTACTATTGTTTTAAATARTTGCAGATATCAGTGCGGGCCTTTGAACAAGGGGGGGCATGTTCAAAGACAATAACAWTTTCATGAATTAATGGTGCTATTATTTTCTTAAAAGTTCTTTTCTTTTTCTGCTTATGCAACTGTCTGTCACTTTTTGGCTAATATGCACGTATCACATGCTTGTATGAATAACTCTTGTTCAAATGTTCTTGATTTACTAAAATGAAACATCTTAGCTAACAAGGCAAAATGATATTTTAAGAGAAGATTTCTACAAAGAGACAAGTGTTGCCTCAGTTGTCTCCCGTTTGTACAGTGTTTCTTTTTCATCAGCTACTTTCTTGCTTCTTACTGTTGTGTAAGAAGACCATTAACAAATGAGAAAACATTAGGAAAAACTCTAAAGGGTCTAGCAGTATTATCTCCTCAATTCCTATCAGCATTTATGATATCAGCAGTTAGACTTCAAGCCTCCAAAATGAACACACTAGCCTTAAGTTTACCCTCAAGTATATTAATATATATATTAGTTATGCATGATACTGAGCTCGTGAACTTTTCTTAACAAAAAACAGAGAGATTGAGCATAGAAAGAAAAGAAAGGCTATTTTGTCTGTGTCCTGTCCTGAAACTGCTCTGWGATGCTGTTCCCAAAGGATGTAAAAATCCCTTTAGACTGCAGTGACTTTCTGCAATGACAGTTGAGTCATTTTTTGTCAGGTTTTATGGAGTCATTTCTTRTTCCTAAGAAGCAGCATGCTAAATTTAAATTTATTCTTCCAAATAATAAAGGAATTGGTAAGAACAGTCAGAAATCTTTGCTAAACTGATAGCCATACTTTTCCTGTCTCAAATATAGAATAATAAACCTATTTTATTTTAATTTGAGTTTTAGAGTGTCAATAAAATGTTGCCCATTGTTGAAACCAACAAAACCTTTTTTTTTTTTTCTTTTTTTTTTTTTTTTTTTTTTTTGTCTTGTATCTGAATTTCCTTGTGCAGAAGGGAACACAATCTTTACCTTGCACACCTTTTCTCCTCTCTCTGGTCATCTATATTAGCAAAAGTTACTATCTTCATGAAACTATGAAAAAAACACAGTGCAATTAAGAATATAAAGTTAGAATACAAAGATAGAAAGTGTTTAAGGTGTTAAAGATATTTCTTACTGTATTGATGGTATTTACAACAGCACATTCAACTCTGTTCATATTCATTTGTCCTGCGAAACAGGAGGAGCTCACAGGCATACAGACAAACGTAGATATGCATGCAGAGATGTGAATCCTTGGTGACTTTAAACCTCATTTCCTCGAGGCAAAGGCCAAGTAGGGGCAATTTCAGCTTGTCAGTTAAACTGAGGAAAATCTATGATGAAGCTTAGTAGACCTTCATTCAGCATTAGCCCTGCCTATAATGCAACCTGAAAATGCTGAAAGTTGTAGCTTACAGTAGAAATAGATGTACCTGGTTTTTAGAGCATTAACACATATTTTTCTTTATTGGTTATTTTTTAGCTTGAGCTTATGCTCAGTGAAATGTATTCTCAAATCCAACYGATGCCACTGATGTTTATCATTTGTAGTGCAGAAGGATAGAAAAAGATAAAATATTGCATTTACTTAGTGATATTAAATGGTCAGTAGCTGATTATTCTAATATTCACTCTTCAGATAAGTCTTTCCCATGAGTTACAGTATTTGTTAACAAACTTCTCAACCTCCTGGGGGAGTATCCCACACATTAGGGAGATAAAATGCCTTGTGAATCTCGATAGCCCTACATTTCCCTTGCTGGTCCTTGTGTAAGAGAGCACTTGCTCAGAGTACTGAGAGGTTTTGTACCTACCAGCTCAGCTGGTGAGATTTTGACATGCTAAAACTTGCTTTAAGAAAGCCAGCTGTGCCTAAAAAGGGAATTTGGCACCTATGTTTATAGCCCTGAGTCTCGTCTTTTTTGCCTGAAGAAAAGACCTAAATAGCTCTGGGAAGGGAGGTACTGAAGGCAGCTGGCAGATATTTTGAGAAGCAGAACATCCTAACTGTTGGATGTGAGCCCTTCAWTCCCTTCCTAGATTTGGGTCACAATTCATCTCCTACTGCTATAAGACATCATTTCAGAGGAGGGGCAAAGTTACTGTGTGTGCATATAGAACATGTAGGTTTCTTTAATCTTAGGAAATACAATATTTTGGGCTCTTGTAGTGAGACATTCATTAAAYACTTGCAGATTTGTGTTCTTTTTTYCCCCCATCTCTGATACTCAATTTATTGACAGATGGAAACAGAAACCTCAGATATGTAACCTCTTAGCAGCCCTTTAGGATTTCTGCCAGCTGTGGGGAGGTGGGTAGTGGTTTCCACTATCATGCCATGGCAGATTCTTGCCCATTATTAAACTCAGCAGGCTTTGGGATTAGCTACCATAAGTAGTACTTTTGCTCCAAAGGGTTAACATTGTTATATTTCTGCCCTCCCTGGGAAAGAAATGCTGTGTGGTGTGGGTGAAGAGGCAAACGAGTAAAATATGGATGTCTTGGTCAGAGAACAGTGACTAGTTCCTCATTAAAGAGACAGAGAGAGACACACACTGTAACTATAGTAACCACTGCATATATGTTCCTCTACCCACCTCATTGTAACCCACTTGGTTACAATAAAGATTTCAAGCTATTGTTACTCATTTGTACAGCTCTAACTGAAGAGTCACATAATAAATGCTTGTCAAATATGCATATATTAATATATATGTATTTTTATATTCATGCACATACGCAAACTCAGAGAGTCTCCTTATGATTAGATAAGTAAATAGATAAATCCACCAGTATAAATACCTATCAGTGGTATTTGTAATATTTTTTTTCTTGGTGACTAGTGGAAAAGAAATGCCATAATGACTCAGGAACCATGCTACCATTAAAGAATACGTGTATCTGTGCATATATTTCTATTCTCTGAACAGTTACATGTTTAATTTCAGCTGCTTTTTTCTAATAAAATACCATTWACATTTAACATTTGAGTTAAGGGAGTATGTCTCAGAAATTCTGATGCCTATAAAAAAGCCTATTTCTTATGTTTCTCAAGTTGACAATGCCATTAACCTGTTCCACTGCACTCCACAACTGGCTAACTGCATCACCTACTTGGAATGAAATTACTAACTTTTAGCCTACTGATATGATCAAGCATAAATCTGGAAGACACATTGCTTACAAATGTTCTCCCTTCTAAGAAGGTCGTGGCAAGGTTTACAATATTCATCCTCCTCAATCTGGCCAAAATATCCTATCCTGTACTAAAATTCAAGGGCAAATGTGAGTTAAACCTAATGTTTTAGCAGCTATTTTCAAATCCTGGATTTTATGGACTTTTAGCTAGAAATGCTGAGAGCTTCTAGTCAGTGGAACTGAACAMCTTTCTTTGGTTTGAAAGTGATACTGCCAAATAGCAAGCTGATATACTGCTGATAATGCAACCACTTTGCTGTAATAATTCTATCATCATTAAGAGGACCAAATTTCAATCGAAGTCTACCAAGAAAGTCTTTGCTCACGTCAGTGAGGGGATRTTATAGCAACTGAAATGCCAGAGAGGATCAAATATATTTCTATACAATTTCACAACAGAGGAATCTAAGTCCAACCTCCTAGTCTT
Organism: Malurus melanocephalus; assembly: GCF_030028575.1. Taxonomy (NCBI): domain Eukaryota; kingdom Metazoa; phylum Chordata; class Aves; order Passeriformes; family Maluridae; genus Malurus; species Malurus melanocephalus. The sequence continues at coordinate 619,316 of NW_026623303.1, read as the reverse complement.
ATAGTACTTCCAGTTACTGAAATGTGGGGGGTTTATGGCTCACAAGACCTATTCTGATAGGTTTTTTAACTTTTACTCTGGTTCAGTGAAAAGTGTTGATGTTTTTATTGTTCTCAAACAAGCTCCTGCATGCTTTCTGCCTGCCTTTAAGTTTTAGAGTGAAAAGAATCCTTGCTGCTCAGTGAAATATCTCCACTGGTCTGAACACCAAGGCAAAATTTCACTGAAATGTGAACTCCACTGAAATTTCTTCTGGTTCCAATAAGGTGCAGATTTTCTTCTCTCTTGAAATAAAATCAGGCTCTTCAGGATCAGGACCTTCCTGACACAACCCTGGGCATGGGTTGCTTGTTGCCCTTTGTAGCTGTATGGCCATGTAGTGAGTTAAGCTGGTCTTCACAGTACAAAGGCCACAGAGGCCACAAAGGCCACAGAGGCTCCTGAGACATTCAGTTTGCTTTTCTTGCATGTCTCCTGATCTGGGAGCATGTGGAGACTGAAGCTTCTGAGGTATCCAGAATGTTCAGCATATCCAGACACTTACAGACCATAGCAGATAACACAGAGGAAAACCTGCATGTGTGAAATCTGCCTCATTACACCAGGGCTCTGCCAGGTTTGGGCTGAGGTGCTTTTGGTTTCCTAGAGTCTCCTATTGGGCATATTGCATAATTCTTCCCCAGTGACACTTCTTGCCTAGGTGTGCAAGAAAAGGCAGCAACTCTGAGCAGGAGGGCACTGACAGGTGACAAACAAGGAGCCCTGTATTATCTGTTTATAAAAGCCATTTCAGAAAAGGTTGTGAAAGAATTTATGTGGCTGTAATTACTTCTTGTCAGGGTATGTCAGAAACAACCAAAGAGGCTCTCGAGGTGTACTGCCTTAGGTTCTCACTGACACTAACACAGAAAAAAAGTGACACCGTTCTAATTTGTTGTTCAGAATACAGTTCATTTTAGCTTGTCAAAATTTAAAAAATTAAAAAAAAAACAAAACAAAACAAAAAATAACCCAAACCCACTTCACCTTTCTATCACATTGGAAGCACAGGATGTCGGCATCAGCATCTGGGAGAGCTTTGGGGTTTTGTCATTCTACATGCAGGTATCTCATGTACTAGCAGGTACAACTTTTTCTCTTTTACCTTTGAAATGGAGCAATACTTTCTGGGGTGTTTTAGAACACACAACAGGCATCCCTTAWTTTCTGAAATACTTTTTATAGAGAAATTAATGGCATTTTCTTTTTCATACTACATGAATTTTCTCATTCACTTCTTCCCTATTCAGAGCAGTCAATGGACAAGCAAACACCTAGAATGTCTTTTTGTCTTTGCATGTGAAGTAGAAGGATGAAATTCCTTTTCTACATATCCCACCTGATGCCAAAAACTGGTTTATATTTGTGCAACTTGAGTCTCTGAAAACAGGGAACCAGAGTAGCATTTATTATGATTATGTGCATGTACAAAATGAACACTTGGAGCAAAGTTATAGGATCAGCTAGTTGAGCCTGGCATTTAGTTACATCTCTAGAGCGGAATTATACCATCTCTTTTCCATTAAAGATGAAAGTGTGCTGAATTTCAAACCTAGTTTTACTGTCTGTATTCCACAATGTAATTAGACTTAAAGATTGTAATATAACTTTTCCTGCCAGTCACAGAGAATGATGGGGCAGAAAACGTGAGAATCATGCAGATGATGAGATGCTTTGAGATTGGTGTTAGAAGCAGAATTTTAGCTTTTTTGATTATGGGTTAGTTTATGCCATTGAGCCTGCTGGGAACCTATGGGATCTACCTGTCTTAAAGTAAAAAAAGGATCTTACCTCAGGAGTTATCAGGGCTTGTTGAGAGCTTTGAACAAGATTTGAAATATCCTGGAGAAAAGGAGGCTCATTGACAGACATTTTTGTAGAGGATTATTAATGTGCAGAGACAGTGTCACCTTTTGGACAGTGCACTGTATTTGGTTCAGTTAATTACTATTACAAGTAATCAGTCTAGGTAGCCTGTGTAAAATAAAACTGTTTATCTCAATTTTTTTAAAGGTTATATGGCACAATAAAAGAGAAAATAAGAAACTAATGCTTTTTACAGTAGTAACTTAAAACCTTAATCCAGCTTTCCTGAGCTTAAATGCTTCATTCAGCAGGTAGTATAAAGAGAACTTGTCCTTGGTTTCACTGGAGCCAAGCACAATTCAGCCTCTAGTCCTTTATTTCTTTTTGCCAACCTTTCCTTTCAATACTCTTTCAAAAAGCAATTAGTCAACTCTTACTTTGAAATAACCATCATACTCAGATGGGAACAAGAACCTAATGGAGTCCAGTGTTTAAAATACTATTCAAGAGTTCCATTTATACTGCAATATATAGCTGCCTAGGTCTTGAGGTGAATATTAGCAGCAAGTTTACCTAAGCTACAATATTTCTCCAGACCAGTTTCAAGCATATTTAATGTTACTTTGRGATTCTTGGTGACTATTCCTCAACTCAGATCTTATCATTGCTTAACTTCCCTTATGCTTCTATGTGGTCAGAGAACATGAGCAGTTTTGAAATGCTCCAGTTTTGGTCAGAGCCTTGGAAGCTTTTTTGAGCCTCGGATGCTATTTGTGGTCCATTTAGCCCACTTGGGTGTTGCTCTGTTTGCCATCAATGCAGTTCAGCTGCATTTCCTAACTGCGAGTGGCCTCCACCACAGTGGCCACTTTGCCAAGTGGGAGGTAACACCATTCATGACCCAGAAACCCAAATGCTGAGCTGTGCATTTCCACAACGCTTTTAGCATCAACTCTTTCTGTCTGTTCCCAAAAGGAGGCATAACTTTTCAGGGCATCCAACAATTTCAACCAAACATGATGAAAGGGTAGAGATCTCAAACGTGTGAAATTGGTCATAATTTTGTTGGTGGCAATTGAGAGGGGAGAGATTTATTTCTGACAGAAAGTCTGGACCTTCTGAGCTCCAGACTTCTGCCTTCTCTTTGGTTTACTGATCACTCAGTACAATGTGGGATAGCAATCATATAAACATGGGATGTTTCTTTCTTCATACCCAAGAGAATTGATTTCAAGAGTTTTCCTACTCAGAAATTATTTGTTCTCCATGTGTAGCTTTCTGTATTAAACTAGTAATTTCTTAGCAAAGTGTGATCCAGAGTGAATTTTCTGATCAATTTTTTTCTGAAGTCATGGAATTGTTCAGCTGAGATTGGCCTCAGGGAACAATTGCTAGCACCAATAAAGCAGTGTCAGGGGAAGCCTTGAAAAATACAGATTTTGCAGCATGAAATCAGAATATACTATGAGAAGAAAAAAGACCCATATCTGAAAAGAAACTAAAATGGAACAAAACTGAATTTAAATAGAAAATTTGAAGACTCAGAACTGGGAGGGGCCTACTTTGGAGGAGAAAATAAAATGGAGAAATTTCATATGAGCCACTGTAAGGGTGGTAGATGTTTATTGAAAGATGCTCTTGGATTTTAGTAGTAAATCAACTGAGGCTGCAGGCCATGAGTGTACAGTAATGACAAAAGTTTTAAATATACAAGAAGGTTCACAGATGCACCATTTCTAACTGGGTAGCAGTAAACGTTRCCCTAAGTAGAAGCTTATGTACTATTTACCTGCATATACACTGAAAAAAACCAACCCAAAAATACCCTAATAATAACTTCATAACCACAGTCGTAACTTCTCAACTTTCAAAGTAAGTGTGGTCAGTAGTGCAGTGATGAAGCACAGGATCATTTTTCTCATCCTCTAGAGCTGCATATTTTACCTACACCTGATGTCTATGACCAGACTACAACTACTGCATCCACACCTGATGGAAACAGCTTCTTACAGATCTCTGCTTCCATAGCCCTTGAACAATCACCATATAATGTGCTCATGTGTCTTTCACTTGCATTTGTCAGAGTGGCAAACAGCTTATTGCTTCTTCCTGTCTGATTTAATGCATGGCACATACAGTGAGCRATGGCGGGAGTGGAGATATTTTCCAGTACAAGAGAAATCAATATATTAGTGGTTCAGAGCTTCACTGTCATTTATTTGAAGAAAGTAAAAGCCCCACCGAAATTYTAAATAGCCAATAACACTAAAAGCCAGTAAAACCAGGTTAAATGGTGCTTGCAGCTTTTGTTTTGACATGTTCTGTATTCCACTTCCTTCTACAAGCAACAGGGCTTATATTGCCTTTAAAAGATTACCTGGAAAGCATTACTAATTTTCTCTTTTGTTCATGGATACTCTCATGGATACTCTCATGGATGCTCATGGACAATCATAGGACCTGAGGAGTATGTATTTGTTAATAACAGCTTAATGAGCTACTCGCTCAGAAAACTAATCCGTTAGACTTCTGGGGTATAGCCATTATTTTTAAAACAAACAAAAGCCATTGATAAATCTTTTTCTGGGTGTTTCTTTGGCTAGATATTAGTTGATGATGTCAGGTTCACTGCTGAGCTCTTTTGCTAATGATAGCATTGGATCAAGTAGGATACTAACAATTACGAACTTATCAGAGGCAAGAAAGTAGCTGAACCAATGCTTGAACTGTAAYTAAAAAGAGCCCCATGGGTAACAAGAAAATTGTGATAAATTAAGAAATTGTTTGTTATCTCTAGGTAATCTTTGACATTTAGAAGAAAACAGTCATGAAAACCTTCTGTCACGTTTACAAATGCAAAGCTTAACAGCCATYATCATTATGAACAATGCTGAGGCTTGGGATGGGCAAATTGATTGGGGGGGAGAGGGGAAGAATAGTTGGTAATTATTTGTCTCTGATCAAAACAAAATAACCTTTCACTGCTAATCTGTTAAGGACATTGGCCATAACCTGCTGCTCAGTAGCTTTTGATTCTTCTGCAGTTGTCTGACCAGCAACTGATTACAYAGGTTAGTATTGTGCATTGCTCTGAATTTTTACCTAGTATATTTCAGTTTAAAAACAGATTTAATCTGGGAAAAGTGCTGTTCCTCTTTTAATACAGCAGGCTTTTTGGTAACTGCAGACTACCTAGATTGAAACTTTTGCTTATGTTTKTCTTTTTGAAGTCTTATGAAAGCTAATCAAACAATTATAGTTCTAGTAATTCTTAGTTAGATTGTTAGGTGATGCACTTGAATTATACTATGGTTATCATAATGAAATTAATCCCAGTAATATTTTGAATATTATAGCTCTGAACTTTAGGCTTGTTGGTATTACCAGCAGTGAACTATAGTTGTGTGAATGTTCATTCAGGTTTTGTGAAAGCAAAGATGCTTCCATAGTGAGCTCTGACTGAAAAAAACACTGGGATGATTTTTAGGTTTGCTGTGTCAGCAGCCTACTTGTGGCACCGTGTCCTGCATCCTTAACAACAAAACTGCCTAATGCCAGTCCCTGTGCCTCCTGCTCTGCCCTTGCCAGGCGTGAGCCCCAAGACCTGTGGCCAAGGCTGTGGATCACAGTGGCTCCCCTCTCATGGCTCCCCTCTCCTGTCCATCTGAGGTGACCGTGAGATCCAGCGGCTCAGGCTGGGCATTCAGTAAGCATGCTCCATCTCCTCAGGCTTCTCTTGCTCTTGCTGGTTTGTGCTGAGCTAATCCTCTTATCTGAGCTGCTCTGAAGTGAGTTGTATTCCTGCACAAGTAGCTCCAGAATCTCTGCAAATCTCTCCCGTGTATGTGCATGTGTTCAATATGCCTGAATGCAATGAACGCAATGTTTTACCTTGTTGGGAGTGAGCCTTGATCCGTTCCTGTTATCAGACACTGAAAATCTGTGTGGTCTTGATGTTACAATTTTCTGACAAAAACAACATAAAAGTATTTTCATCTCCTTTGTTCTTTGCTGAAAACATTTAAGTACATTTTATCTGAAAATGWTCTAGTTCCAAGACAATTCCATGAGAAAGCTCGGAGATATGAGCAATTAGTGACTAGAGGCACTGATGTGTTTTAATGATTTATTTTGTAAGTAATAGGATTTACTTGTAAAAAGGGTAAAAGTAACATGGCATATATTATAAATCACAAGGCACTATTAAGAAGGCACATTTCCTTAATGGCTTTAGAGATAAATATTTTTTATTCATCTACTTGTTTTATACATGTGACAAAATGAATGWTGATATATGTGTCAGAATCTTTATGTTTAGCTTAGGTTGCTTATATCATCATATTAACAGAGATTCCTAGTGATGGATGATGCATACAGTATAATGTTTCCCCTAACCATGATTTTTAGTACAACTCTCTGCAATGATCTTGCTGAGAAAGGATGTAGGAAAAAGAAAAATTAAAGCCTATTTATTTAAAAAGGCGATCTCTGCCACTGTCAACTGGTTTAGTAAGACATCTTCATCATCAAATTTGCCTTAAAAAATTAAAACTCTTGTTTCTTGCCATGGAATGGCTGGAATTCCTCTGGAAATTTTCATGAGAAATTCCTGAGAATCTGCAGTAACAATATGCTGCAGCCACAGTATAATTTCTGCTGCTCCTTAATACAGTTCAGAGTTTTGTGAAGTCAATGGCATGTGTTGTTACCAATTTAGTTTACACCTTCTACCCTGGCTGATAGTTTCCTACTTTACCCCTTCCCTCCTCAGAAAATGTGCAGTATCCTAGAAAAAAAACCTGCTGAGTGAAACATTTGGAGGATGTGGGAAAAAAAAAAATCTGCCTAGAAATGAAAAGTGAGAGGCCATGATTTTTAGTGGTGAATGATCATTTGATCATAGCTCATGCATACCTGTGCTGGAAAGAGGCACCAGTCAGCAGAAAAGCTCAGAGGAAAAGGCAGTAGTTTAAATTTGAAACTGARCAAAACTTAGCTCTGAAATGAGGTCAGTGAGGGAGTTTGTGGCCCARTGACTGTAGTTCAAAGAGATATTGTAGTCTCCACAGCAGTTACTAGGTGACATGATATTGTAGTCTCCATAGCAGTTACTAGGTGACATACAGGGGTCTATTTATGCTACTGTATGTCACTATAGAGGCTTTTAACATTCTGAGTGTGAAATTCTACTGAAATTAAGAAATAATACCATAAGTTCCTGAATTGAACACTTAATGTTGTTTTATGCTGTGCTTGTGCTGTTCCATGGATAAACAAACGCTGAAATTATGCTATATTTTGCCATATAACAATTGTTGAACTCTTTCAAAAYAGAGCAATCTGTAAAATAAAACCATTTCTGTCATTATTGTGCTTTGTTTGCCTTAAACATTTTGACAGTGTAATTTATCTCCTAAGTGCCAATGTCCAGGGGAAAAAAAAAATCTCTTTGCTAATCTCTTTAGTTCTAGGGTTTAATGTGATGTTAATAATCATGCCCACAACTTGCATAGATTTAGCAAAGGCATGAATCATCACACAATTATATCTTAGTGAATTGAGGAATTTGTAAGAGAGCCAAAGTACTTAGCAGTTCCTGCTGTAAAAGTAGTATAAGTATATGGCACAGTGTTTCCAGATGCAGTTCTATTACAAGCTGCAGCAAGAGAAGTCAAGGGGAAATTTTCATATTTTTGTGTGAAAGCAAAGAAGGAGCTGCTCATGTGAGGGTGGTCTTAGTAGCCACAAAATAGTTTTGATTGAGGCAAGAACAATAGAAGTGTAATTATTAAATATAKAAATCCAGGATATTCTAGTCTAAAACTACCCTGTAGTGATGCACATTCCTAATTTTTGAAGCATAATATTTTTTTTTTTAAATTAACATTAGAAGGATGCTTTATCCAGATTGTACAGTAATTATTGGTTGCCCCATGTTACTACTGCCTGTCTTTTTATTGCTGAAGGGAGATTTACTGCCTTCAAGGATTGGCAATGCCCTGGGAGCTTGTGCAGGCTCCTGTCCTTCTGGAGAGAAAGGAAAAGGTGTGGCAGAGGAGGGATGGGAACATTTTTCTCACAAAAAGTTAACTTGCAAATAAACATCCAGATGAGAGTTTTCTTTTTTAACTTTCTAATGGGTATGCCATGTAGGATGCTTAAAGGCTCCCTAAATTATCTTTATCSAAATCTATTTTCACCTGATTTCTGAGTCATGTGTTCACACCAGAATTTAAGTTTCAAGTGTAATTGCTTTGTCACATGTTAAAAAATTGAAGTGCTCTGTTTCTACCACTCCAACTTCCTCATAGTGGAATATTGTAGGAAATAAGGATCTGGGTAGGCTGTCCAGTCTGGCATAGCTGAAATAACTTGGCCAGTACTTTACAATTAAGTGATGAGTTGCTGTTTGTCTTCCCAGGTTAAAGAAGGGAATGGAGTTTGCCCTGTGCCTCAGTTGCCATCCAAAGGGCTTGTGGCTCTGGCCTCAAGAGTAAAGCAGGGAAACTCTGATGTATCCAGTTCCTCTGGCCCAAGCAGTACCAATTATGTATAAATAGCTCCTGACAGATGTTTGTGTGGTGTGACCTCAAAAACTGCTAGTGATGGAGATTTCTCTATTTATATTAGGAAAATTATCACAATGCTCAAGGCTAGAAACACATCTCACTTCATCTCTAGACCAAGTTCCCCAGGTACCACAGATTCCCTCCTTCCCTCCTTTCTGTTATTCCTTGACATTCCTGCAATGGATACAGGAAAGAGATTGATCTATTCTCCTTACAAGAAGATTTTGCATATCCAGAAGGCTGCTCAGTCTCCCTCTAGCTTTTTTCTCTCCTAAGTAATTGAAATTAATTCAGTCATTCCCTATAGGACATTTGTGGCCCTCTGATTATTTTTCTTSTCTTCCTCTAGGTTCTCTCCAGCTGATCCATGGATTTCTTGAAGCTGATACTCTGTGGGAAGCAGCAGTGCTGAAGAGAACATGTTGGATGCCTGGCCTACAGCCCCTTTTTCCTATACATGCATCAGGACACAAAGACAGCTTTTAGATTTTTCTTCTTGTGTTTGGGCAGCTAGACACATCTAAGCACAAATAGAAAATTMTCTTCTTTTCCCATACACAATAATTTCAAAAATTTCTTGAGCTTGATCTTGAATTCTCAAGAGTCGATTAAAAAAATCACCCAAACTTCAGTGGAGTCAAGCTGGAAAATATTGGTCTGTTGTACTTGTTGAGTTAAAATAATATACACTCTGCTTCCTCATATGTCTACAGGTCAAGTAGTCTACAGAACTGACATATCCATACCATAATTATGGCCAATGAAAACAAAAACTATGCCACTGTTAACCACCTTTACCATAAAATTGTTTAGGTTAGAAAAGAGCTTTAAGATAATGAGCAAACCTAATCTAAATCCTGTACAGTTTGCTTCTGCACAACTGTTTTATTATATTCTGYTTTATTGTATTCTCATATTAGAGTTGTTGTAATACAAAGGGCATCTTCCAACTAATCTTCTAGATATTAACTGTTGAAATGTACAGAGAAACCAGATGGGGTCAAAACATTTAGAAGACTTCTTAAGCAGATTTGAATATCCTGGACTAAATCCTGTCATCTTTTTCACACAAATCTTCATTTATATGTTAGTAAAGTAACTTCTTCTAACTCACTAGATGTGACCTTTTTCTTGCTCTTGTGTCTGGACTATTATTTTACTGTGACTGTTTGATAAAACTTTCAGCAGAGCCATATTTTGCCYGTCACTTTCTCTTTATGAATGTTCTTTCATTAATTCCTTGAGTTTCCTGCACTTTTTACTTCTATCTCTATAATTCATTGCAGTCTTTCTGATAGTCTTTCAAATTTTAGGAAGCATCAGCATATTTTTTCTCTTTTGTTCAGTGATAGTTGAAGATTGCTGAAGTCAGATGATGTGTCTTCATTGCTGGTAATATTTCTGTAACATTAATCTCTGTTGTCACTGTTTCTTTGCAGGTGGGCAACTGATAGGAGCACACTGTAATAAACTGCCACCRTGAGGCTTAGCTAAAGTTATAATGTGATAACATTGACGTTGGAAATAATATTCATTGCATGATGAATCACAAATCTAAAGGCTTTTTTAAGACTGTAAGTCATATCCCATATGCATTGCAGTTTGTTGAGCTATACACAATGATAAACAGAATAATTCTTTAATAGTATTAGGGTGGCTATGGATTCTTTCCTTTTCTCTGTTTAAGCTAAGATGGCATCAATGGTTTTCCTTTGTTACCTAAGAGCTTTCTGGCAGTGGAGCTTCGATGTGTATTTAAATTATCAGAAAAATGTACCCTCTTTTCACCTATGCTATGTGTACTACTAGTAAAAGAAGCAAGTAAAAGTTCAGGGGAGTAGAATGCTCGCAGCAGTAACTTGGAGCTGCCTAAGAACAAGTGAATTATGGTTTAGTACCTCAGGCCACTTTGTAACCAGACATTTTAATTTTCAGTGGTGAATTGGTAATTTGGCAGAGTATCTACACTGCTCAGACACCTCTCACTAGAATAGGTGGCACATACAGTGTRGAGAATACTGACATCTACTAAACGCAATTGTAAAGGTGGAGTCTTTCAAAGCTTTCTCTTTCTGTTGTGCCCTGAGCARCCTTGCTGCTGATGTGACTGAGCAGCTGGGAACCAACCATGCTCTGAAGCCTCTGTAAGATTCTCAGGTCCCTCCACCTCTGATGAAAGCAGCCTCACAGGCAYGTACTCTAAGTGCCCAAAGACTTACATGGGATCAATAAAAACCTTGAGTCTTATGAAACTGCTTTTCATATTAGTTGTTGTATCTGTAGATTTTCCCATGACAATCCAGTGCTTATTTTAATAGTAATTCAAAAGGTAAGGGGCAGGGAAGCAGGCAGAAGTACCTTCCTGGCTCTGCAGGATTCCTGAAAGAATAACTACATGAGGTGTGACTGCCAGTGTTGAACATTTTCTTAACTCTCATTTTTAGTTATTTTGACATTCAACACCTCTATTCAATCTTCCAGGCAAAGCATGCAAAAAAGGTGTCGGGTGATCTATACAGTTTATAGCAAATAACATCTAAACTGGATACTAGAGTGAATAGACCCTGGTTTGTTGGCAGGGTATTACCTTTTTTTCACAAATGTAATGTCTTATTTCCTAACACAACTCTGAAAGAAAGGCTGTAATTGTAATTAAATAGAATAGGMATGAATAGCGTAAAATAGAAGAGTAATACAAATATGTAAAGCAGAAACACTTGTCATTGTTTTTGTTCTTTAAATTCTTCCCAAAGATGTCACAACCCGTCAAACTGTGGCCATTTGTCTGATTTGAAAATCTTTCCTTTCAACAAAAAGTGAAATGTTTCCATGGAGATCAGCCAGAGATAGCCAAATGACGAACTTCTTGGCTGTACTTTCAGTTTGGTTTCTATGGTTTCCAGACAAGGAGGGGGGAATGTGAAGTCACTGAGGTTCTTTCTTTCTTTCTTTCTTTCTTTCTTTCTTTCTTTCTTTCTTTCTTTCTTTCTTTCTTTCTTTCTTTCTTTCTTTCTTTCTTTCTTTCTTTC
>NW_026623303.1:564872-607412 GCF_030028575.1 Malurus melanocephalus | reverse complement strand
TCCTTTCCTTCCTTCCTTACTTCCTCTCTTTTCTTCCTTCCTTACTTTCTCTCTTTCCTTTCTTTCTCTCTTTCTTTCCTTTCTTTCTCYCTCTCTCTCTTTCTCTCCTCCTCTCTCTCTCTCCTTTTCTCCCTCTCCTTCTTCTCTCCTCTTCCCTCACCTTGTTTTTCTTCCTCTTAAAGATTATTGTAAAACAAGTCGTGTGGGTCCACGACAAGGCCACAACAAGTAAGGGTAATCATTGTCATCTTTGTCCTTGAAAAGCCTTACATAGGCCAATTGTTCAGTTTTATATTTGCCCTCATTCTACAATAAAGAAAGACAGAATGCTAAGAATTTCTTAGCATTTTGACAAGTTGTAGGGAAAATAATTTTATAATGACTGGAATTACCTTGGTTGTGCACACAATGAGAAAATGGTAACAGGTTTGACACCCTACACTTCTTTTTAAAGCATACAAAAGCCAACAATGAAATACTGCATTTTGGAAATACCTGAAGGCCTTCAGAATAAGAAATGCTGCAGATCTCACTAGCAGTACTAAACTGAATGGAAAAATTTAGGTATTAGAGTGATAAGCAGGGTGGCTAATGGAATTCTATACAATGTCAAGAGAACTCTATAAAGTTAAGGAAAACTGTCACCTTGATATCTAAATTCTCATCTTTCCCCTCATTCTGCACACTAAAGTTGTTTTCCTCAAAAAGTGTCACACAGTTGTTTGGATCTGGTAAATCCATCCTTTCCATGCTATTTCAGAGATCACAAAGTGCATATTCCTTCTTCATAGATCCAAAGTGTGTTTTCTTCTCCATCCTGCTTCACTGTTTCTTCTTTTTCCCAAGAGCAGTAATACAGACTTACTTCCACTTCTCATTTTTTTTATGAGGGCTAATTCAGTTCTTTCCTATCATCTCTGCCATGTTTCTGAGAAGCCAGAGTCTGTCTGTTGCCACTGATTACATCCTTCTTTTTCTGGCTCCCTTGCAGAAACAAATTTATGATATTGTAAAAAGATTCTTAAGTAAGAATGGARAAGAAACAAGATGGCATGGTGTTGCTATTTGAAACTCTCTGAAGTGAGGAGGATTGAGTGAAACTTGATGACCTACAAAGACTCCTATGGTCCAGCATGTACCACTCTGCAATGTTCATGCTGTCTCTAGGCAAGAACCTGATGAAAAATTAAATATGTCATACAACCTGTTGTGATGCCTAAACACATTCTTTTCAAATAATTAAACAAACAAAGAAAGAGTAAAGAGTATGACCTACCTTAACAATTCAAGCTACCCTCTCTTGAAATGCCTGGTTAAAGAATTGAAAAAAGCTGGCAGTGATTGAACAACTTTGTGGTTCTGAAAAAAAAAAAAAAAAGGGAAAGGTAAAAAGTCCATAGATAGGTAACACAGGGCACAAAGCATACTGAAAATAAGACCATAGAATATTATTCAGGCATAAAATCTCTTCTTYCTAAAAGCTTTGAAAACTATTTGAAATCGTTGCAGAAAATGATTGGTAGTGGCAGAATAAGAGAAAGAGACCAGAAGGCATCACCCGCCTGACCCACAGTAACTTAGTGAAGGGGCTACAATACCAGTATTGATTGAGATCTRGTCCATCTGTGCCAGATGCACTTCATGGCAAAATTCATCTCTTCTGCAGTGTGATTCTGTTGCTATTGCCTGTGCGCATTTAAGAACTGTCTTTGTGTCTGGGAAGGGGCCACAGAGACMAAATAGTGTGGTGTCAGTTCACAAGAGATGAGCTGCTCTCATTTCAAGAATTACTGAATTGCTAAGGTTGGAAAAAACCTTTGAAATCACCTAGTCCAACTGTAAACCTAACACTGTGAAGTCCACCATTAAACGATGTCCTTCAGTAGCACATCCCTATGTCTTTTAAACACCTCTAGGGATGGTGACTCAACATCTTCCCTGGGCAGCCCGTTCCAATATCTTCCCCAACTCCGTTGCCCTTCTCTGGACTYGCTCCAGCACCTCAATGTCCCTCTTGTGGTGAAGGGCCCAGAATTGAACACAGGCATTGAGCTGTGACCTCACCAGTGCCCAGCACAGGGAGGACAATCACTGCCCTGGTCCTGCTGGCCACAAAATTGCTGWTACAGGCCAGGATGCCATTGGCCCTCTTGATCTAACAGGCACATGCTGCCTCGTGTTTCACCACCGTCAACCAGCTCCCCAGGTCCTTTCTGCTGGCAGCTTTCCAGGGCTCTGCAGCAGTGCCTCTGCCATGACCAGTCATATAATCTCTGTATGAAAAATAATATTTCTTTATAATATGCGCCAGATGTGCATCCTGCAACATCCATGACCTGCAAGGATGAGCAGAAGAGCTAGCTATTCTGCCTGCTYCCCCACGCCACAGTCCCATGACTGATCTGCCACACAGTAAGGATGTGACTGCACTTTGACTGGGTACTGGATGTGCAAATAATCGTGACAGGAGAGGGGGATGCAGCTTCCAGTGCAGCAGAAATAGATCTATGGCCACCCTCTGGCTGCAAGTGTAGGTGTCACTTCCCTCCTCTGCACATTTTTGATAAGTTGAAATAGAATTGCATATCATAAATTATGTTCAACAATCCATATCTTCTCAGTCATACCTTACTGCAGTGATCTCTGCTGCTTAGAAAATGAGAATAAATTAACAAGCATGAGGGATTTTACCTCTGATTGCAGCCCTGGGCTATTTTCCTGTTATCAGAATTTCACAGGAAAACTGTTGGTTTTCACCCTTCTGAGGAATCTTTTCCACTTTAAGCTCATGACTCTCCTTTGCCTCTTTTCATCTTGGCTGAAAGTTCTCCCCAACCTGAAGCTTAGCTAAACATGCTTGGAGATGACTACAAGAATACTTGAGTGTTATTCTGCTAGAGTAAAAACAAGGAAAGACTTCTGTTGTAAGTCTGAATATTCAGCTTTTGCATAAAGGACTGGGTAAGAAAAAAAAAGCTTCAAAAATCTGATGCCATATAGATAAAATTTAAAGACAAGCAGCAAGGTAATGTTAACTACATGATTTCGCTTAAAGTACCCAAACAAATTCTGAGAGAGATTGTGACCAGTGAAGTCAGAAGAGCCCATAAATCACAAGGATGATAAAGGCTTCAATCATGGTGAACTAGGTTTATCTTTGTCAATTCCCAACAACAAAACTTTCAGATGAAAAGGAATAAGAGGTAAAAAAAAAAAAAAATTAAAAAAAAAAAGAGAGAGAGAAAAGAAGTTTTAAACCTGTTGGGAGAGCTTGGTGATGTGATGAGGCACTTCCAGCTTGTCCAGTGCATATATTCCCCAACCTTGACCACGAAATGAAAATGTTAGATCCCTCCACAAATCTAGCCATCTGTTTCCATCTCAACTTATCACGCCACTTAACAAGCATAGTATGACACTGTTGATAAGAAGCCAGATTTTAAAGCAGTTTTAACTGCCATTGGCACTCATAGCACTTTCTGCTATACACGTGGAGACTGAGAGAACTGTATTGGTTGGGAATGGCACTATCCCTGTTGCTGACATTAGGACTGATTTCAGGCATCCAGAAATGATGCTGTTGTCTTTGCATTTTAACTCAGTCAATATCTGTGCAAGGAACTACTAATTACTCTAGAACATGGGAGACCTTAAGCAGAAATAATAGGTTGGCTACTGAAAAGAATAGCAAAACACTTTTCTTTCTTTGCAAAATTACTTTAAAAAACTATATAGCATAGTGCAGGAAATTAAAGGTCTTGAAGTCAGTGTTCTGAGTCCTTTTAATATTGAAACTGAACAATGGAATTCAAGATATCTAGGGAGTCTGAATGCTTTGACGAAGGTAGATTTTCCTCTTTTACTGGATATTATCTGTTCAGGATATTACATTGAAGCATCCTTTGTGTGAAAAAAAATACTAATGATCTGCTTTAACAGTGTTGTAGCTTAAACATTTACATTTACGAACAGATATATCAAATATCATAGCAAAAATTTTCTCCCAAGTAATCCCAAAACAGTGTCTTTGTATGGGTCTCTGTGTTCAGTCATATTCAATCCCATTTCACATATCCTTCAGAGGTCACCAGAATCACTTGGTCAATTTTGTAACCTCCATCTCAGTGAATTTGCAACATGTAGGAATGCAAAGAGATGCTTAATGTGAAGATTGTTCACTCTAAAAGCATGAGAAATAAAGAAAGGGAAAAACACACAGGAAAAAGGGATCTTAAGGAATGGTACATGGTGTGGTGGGGTAGTGTAKGGGATGCGAAGAAAATTTATTCATGATTAAAGAGACATTATGTGAATGGAAAAAATATTATTTTTAATAGAGAAAGTGGCAAAACAGGAAGTTAGAAATTTGTTCCAGGCAGAAAAAGAGTCACATTGAGTGCAAGAAGGAAGGATGCAGTGGTTTTGAAATGCGCCTGAAGGACTCATCTTTGCTAAGGAAGTTATTTTTAATACACATTCAGATTTTCATCTAATATAAATTGCATCTTTCTTCTAAACACACAAACTGGTCCAATTGTGTAATGGGCTATATCAAAGTCTCACTGCCTGCGAGTTAAAATTTGTGGTTTAATTCGGTGCAAATGGCATCTTGACCTGCTCTGACTGTTGCTTTCACTCACTGTTATACCCCGTGTTAGCACTTTAACCCACACCAGTTAAGATCCGCGTAAACTCATGCGGAAACCATATTTTAATTCAGTTCCAAATGTTCTGCAAACACGTCAGGACATTTTACCGAAGGGCCACGGCCGTAGCTGTGCTTTGTTGCAGTTCCACACGGAGCGGTTCCCTGGCTGCTGACACCTGGAATGAGAGCTGTTGGGAATCCCGTCCCGCGCTCCGCCGGGAGCGCCTCAGACAGCAGGAGCTGCTTGCTGCCATCTATCGATAGCACGGCGGAACGGTCCGAGCCCTGCTCCGCACCGCTTCACACCGCTTTGGGATCTCTATTTACAGGGATAATGAGGTCTTGTTATCCGCAATGATCGAACAAGCACCAAATGGTTTGAATTTGATGCAGGACGACCGAGGCTTCTGCATAACCAAGTCTCAGCCCCGGGTCACGGGGAGTGGGAGCTCAGTGCCTCAGGGACGGGAGAGAAGGAAGAAAGGTCTCGGGGGCTTCGCCAGGATRAATTTCACCGTGAATTACAATAAGAGCTAAAAGAAATGACACAGAGATCACTATACTTGTAAAGCAATGATTGTTAGACAGTTTGGAAGCATGAAAATCCCTTTCCAGGGCTGTACAAAAGGCAGAGGAGCACGCAGGCTCCCTCACGGGGAGACAGCCAAGGGGAGAGCGCGAAGGAGCAGTGACACGGGCGGTGGTGGGACTGTGTGACACCAATATCCTCCTGAGGACACATGTCCCCGCGGGCTGAAGGGGACACGTGTAAACTTGTGACGAGCTCTGTAGCTTCACTTACAAGGGACACTGTGCAGGGTGGCTCTGAAAGCTGTGAGGGAAACATGGGACCAGAGGTCTTTAATATTGGATATTTACATCAATAGGTGGGGAAACTGAGTCAAAATACTCAGAATGCCTGAGTTGTGAAAGTATGTTTTGATTTTTGTGCAAACACCTTTGTGATTATTGGTGTTTAATTGCCTAAATTGATCCCAGTTTTGTTTCCATATGGCTTTTGTTTCATACAGTGTCCTTCATACACAGGAAGATTCTGCCTGCAGGAGATTTCTGTCACTTTCCACACATTCCAGGGAGTGGCTACCAGCTGTTTCTCCTATGAGTAGAAGGAATCAAGAGATATTTGATCCTTAATATCCCTGCTCACAATACACACTAAAGGTAAAGTGCCACCAAACTAAATTCAAAGATTTTATACAAACATTATATGTGAGCTGCTTGCTATTAATGTAATATTCATATGAAAATACTAAAATTAGAAAGATAATAYAGAATAGGTGAAAGTAAAATTTCTACCTTTAAAATTAACCTAAACCCAACACACTGAGGTGTACTTGAGCCAAGTGTGGTTTCTGTCTTACAGAGGTTTTAAATATTTTTTGTCAGTTGTTAATGTAATTAAAGATAAATAAAAGATGCTCAGCAACTGCAGTTTATATCTGGAAAGGTAACATGTTAGTGCCATTTTCATTTTTTCTCAGGTTGTTGGGGTAAAGCAAAATTGGATATTGCACAGATTATCTTTGTGTTGTGTTTACTGTGAAAATAGAATGCACGTAGGAAATAAGCTCTCTGTCACAAATAACCCAGGCTTTATTTCTAGTAAAATATAATTAATAGACAAGAGTAAGAGTATTAGTGTCTGCTTATTAGGATCATACAATTCCTCAAAGGCTGTGATCTTCCCCTCAGGACAACCATAACTGCTCATTGAACCAAGCCAGCTGCTGCAGACAACACTTGGCCAAAGYGTAGTAGCTGAAACTCACTGTGAGTATCCTGGTCTGTGCATCTGCCTGATCTCACAGAGCCCCAGCGTCAGAATTGCTGGCCACCAGATCAAACAAAGCCTTTGAGTCAGTGTTGCTGCACACATCAAAATGTGTGAGTGCTCTTCAGTAAAGGAGGGAGGGTGAAGTTTGCATCGGCTCAGGGATGGCCGGGTTTTGTGGCAGCTTTGCCAAATGCTTCCATTCCTCGTTTGCCTCGGCTGTCCTCACACTCGCATACTTCCCATGCCCATTCGTTCTGCTGGTGAGCTGGCTCACTCTCTGTCTCCAAACGTGTAGTGTAGTCAGGATGTGTCCTCTTTACTGGGAAGCACCTAGGCTTTCTCTGACCAGGTGAAATGAGCAAGGTGCTGCTGAGCTATCTCCTTGCTGCCATTGTGGGCCTAGCAGGACTAAACTACTCTTGATCATTTGCCTCTCACTGTCCACTCCAAGTGTCACCTTTACCATCTGCCTCCCCTATTTCATAGCTCCTCATTCAATTGAGTCAACCCACAAAGCATTTCACTTGGGTCCATTCAAATCAGGGAGACCAAGCAGCTGCTATGCAATGATTAAGACAARTCAAATTTCTAAGACTGCTTTTTCATCAATCTTTTCACTTAAATTCTGCTAAGCTTCTTTCCAAAAGTGACCTATTTCTGGAAAGCAGGGAGAAAGAATGAAAGAAATAAAAAAAGTGCTTTTTTTTTTCAAATAATGTGCTGTAGGGGATGTCAGTGAAAACCTGAAGGGTTGGAAACAGTTTTGGGGAGCACAGGAGAATGGGACGGTTATGCCAAGACAACTGAGACCTGTGGAGAGGTTTTGCAAAAGAAACATAATAGGGAGAATTGCTTTTTCATGTTGCATTTTTCCGCTGAGAATCTATACATGAGTTTATGGAGCAATGTAAAGACAGTGATTTTTAATGCTGAAATTATATGTTCTTGCTAATATCTATACTCCCTTTGATTTTGATGATTACTGAAAGAATGCTACATTCATTTCTGAAGTCTGTAATTTACGAATTGAAGAAGGTTCAGAAAAGAAAAAGAGTGAGGGAACAACTACAAAATAGGACTTTTATGATTAAGTTATCAAGGAGAAATTTAAGTGCTGAAAAATCTATTTATAACAGTGAGAACAAAATTTGATAAGAGATATTCACTATCTGACTTGTGAAAGAAGAAATATTTAACTTGAAATAAATGAAGCTTCTTATTAAAAAGTAACCATCCATTGCAATGGCTTGTTAGTGGAGCAGGTTCCTCAGCTGTACAAAGTTTCTACTGGTGTTTGGACACTTATTTAGTTAATAATTGTGGTTTTGTTATATGTTTGTTTAGTTTGGCTTTTGTTTTTGCTTTTACTATTAACATTACCTATCAGCATTTTACTGTTAGTTCTAAATGTTGAGCAAATCTTGTAAAAAWATCGGTACTGTTTCAAGATATCAGAACATGGTACTGCCCTACTGCTCTGTCTTCTCTGCTGAATTTGCAGAAACCTCTGATAGCTTTTAGTGGCCTTTGTTTAATTTTTGTTACACAAGGTACCATACTGCCTGACTATGCAAGCATCATAAATCCGCAWCACTGGAATCTCTCAGAGCTAATGTGAGTAGAAATTTTACCTATGAACTAATTGGTGACTTAGGTGACTTAGGTGACTTAGATCAGAGAAGTAGTGTTTGACATTCTGTGTGTTCATGTTTTTCATTTGATCCTCATTAATCATTACAGTTTCCATGCAGCTCACACTTATGCACTGGTTATTTAATCTTCCATAAATCCCTGATATATGAAGGGGGTGGTCAGTGTTGTGTAACAGGCTGTTCCAGATAAGAACTACTTCATGCCAGGTGAATTTTATCCGAAGTCAGTGCTRAAAGCAGAGGACAGGTCATAAAAATGTATATTCAGTGTTGCTAATGCAGTAGAGGTGTAACTGCTTTCACCTCAGGAGCATGAAAGCTCTTGAGATGWCTTTTGAATGTTAATTCTTATACTGTCTTTGTTAGGAATCTATTTAATATATTTATCAGGGTGAAGAGGTATCTTTATCTTCCTCTCTGCACTTGCCACAACATGGAGCAAGAGCAAGCAAATATAATTCAAATATGTTTGGGACARAATTTTGCACACGAGAGGTAAAATGCTTCCTGTAAGACAAACTCTTGAAATCTAATCAGAAATACTCAATTTTGATTATTTAGTATTTTAAATTATTCTTTGTATATCTCAATTACATTATCTTAAATAAAACTGTTTCCAAATGTGAATTTATCCCAAACTTACAGATGACCTTCACTCACTGTACATAATTCCAATTTTATTTCTGTTTTATTTTTTAAAAAATACTTATTTGTCATGCTATCTATTTTCAAAACATACATGATTCTTAAGCAGTCTTTAATWACAATTAACAACAACCTTTCAATAAGTTATGAATTATTACACTATTTTATGCAGCATTTTAGCAGTTTATAACCAAACTTTCATGCAATTATGTGCAAGCGTCAWGGTTTGCTTTTTAAAACAAACATATCTGCAGGTAAAGTTGTAAAATAAGGACATTTGATGAGACAGCAACAAGAAAAAAATTTCCTATTTTGGTAGCACTCAAGTTACACTGTTTTTATRTGAGTCACAAGTAAATTTCTACAGTTAATTGTTTTTCCTTTTTCAGCCAAAAAGACAGATATGAGCTCTCTGAGCTTTCAGCTCGTAAGATATACCATTGGCACCACTTCTGTTTTTGTGGTTGCTATCTGCTCAGTATACTTTTATACAAGCAGATCCCCTGCTAAAATATGAGCATGAGTCAATTTTTTTGACAAGTTATCTTTGTAACTTGCTGCTACCTGTGAAGAGTATAGGAAGAAGACATTCTTGCTGCATTGTTTGTGTTTTGACCAAATAGTTTTTAGATTTGTAGACATTTCTAAAATGGTTAAAATGAAACTTCTACCAAATGTTCCATACCTGATATGATTCATAGGGCCATACTGCATACATTCTGGTGTTTGTTTAAAACCCTTCTTTAAAAAAGCGTAAGATGTGAAAAAATACAAAATTTACAAAACTTCCTTCTGGAGTCACTTGTATTCCTTTAGACTGAGTATACTTGGGTTCAGAACTAAGAGGGTGGTTTCCCTTTGGCTTCTGTTAGTAAAAAACAGATTGCATATTGATTTCCTTAACTTGTTTAAGTATTAAGTGTCACCAAGAAAAGTATAAACACAGGAGAAATTGCTCTTTGAGTGTTAAGGGCATGAAATTCACAGGAAAGTTTCTCACAACAGAATGTTAAAGCAAAATCAGGATCAAAATAATGGGAATTAGATGAGCAAAATAAACTGGTTTTGTATCAATATTGAAGTCTGTTGAYTGATATAACAGAATATCACACATTTTTTTAATTTACTACTGAGTCCTTAATTGCTATTTATTACCTATATAGAATATAAAAAATGGGATAAACATTGTCATCTCTGTAAAGCTAATGGCAAAAAATTACCTCAGGAAAATACAGTGCCTCTATTTAAGCAAGAAAGTCTGATTTATGTATCTTTTTCCTCATAGTTTTTTCTTATTCTGTGTGTATTTGTGTGTGTGCGTGACTCCTCCAGCAAATCAAAAGGCATAAGATTAAGACAGTGATCTCAGAGAGGCTATTTGAATTATTTTAAGATTTTTATGCATCTATTCAAAGTCCACAGACAATGGAGAAGCTATTCATGAGCAGGTTGTAAAATTACATTTATCATCATATAAATGGATATACTTTTGGTTTTATGGTTTAATGAAATGCTAAATTATTGTTATTCACTTTGAAATAATTTAACAGAACTATTAAATGTGACTTACAAAACGAGTGGCTTGCCCGCTGGATTTCACTGTTCATAAAAGGCACATATTTACAGTGTTCTCAAAGTTGCTTTCTTTTCAGCTTAGAGTTTGGATTGTTTTTTGCCTTCTCCAAACACCAATGCTTACATCAGCTTTACATGCCAGGTAAACACCTCTCCAAAAGCAGATGCCTGCCATGGAAAGGCGATGCTAGGAAGATATGGGGGTACTGGGGCTCTGTSGGACCTATAGCCATTAGCTCCAGACATATGTGATACATGCATTTGCAGTTACCTGATGAGATTTTAGCCAGACAACTGCTCCAAAAAATTTGCCACTTTTTTATGTGCTGTGTCTTTGCAGCACACATGCCACAAAATGAAATACTTCCTTACCTGCTTTAATCTGAGATGTTTTTCTATGTGGTAATACTTCTGTTGCCAAGTGAAAAACCATTTGTGTCTGGTGGGCTAACACAATACTCAGTCTTCTAAAACCACTGGCTTACGGAAATCCACAATGTTTATTCTGAAGGAAGAACTGGAAAACAACCAGCYCCGTTGTGCCAGCTTTTACCAGTTCATCAGGCAGTCATGGATGACTTTGACCACCAGTGACCACCAAAGAGATCCCCAGGACAGAAGGGTGCATATGTAAAGGGGAGATAAAATAGGTTAATGATCTTGTGGAAATGCTTATCATATGTATGTTTATTCCAGGAAAATCTATGAACACGTATGTAACGTATAGTACATAAACAGGAGCTTTTTCTCTACTCAGCATACAGGATTTTGGAGGMGATATCCCCTCCTGCATCTGGCTGCATAAAGAATGCCTGCTTCTTAATGCTACATTTGTGTTAAGGAGTCTTTTTATTTTTGCTGATTTTTGGTAGCACTTCCTTTCATTGCTGCTGTTACAAAACRTAAGTAAGGTAACAGAAGAGGTTGAATATGGCAATTTAAAACAGCAAATAATCCACCACCAAAGTTAATGTGAAGACTTTTTTCTTCCATTGCAGCTATTTATGCTGACAGAGTTGCCTTGGTAGAGTATTATCRTTTCATACACAAGAGTCAGATCTGTCCCAGTGATTTCAAAGTGTGTCTGCCAGACAGGAGCCTTTAAGCGTGCTGGAAGTCTGTGAGCAAATTAAGACAAATGTTCTTTATCTCCTTTCTGATTATAAGGATTAACTGCATGTATCCTTTCCTTTATCTCCCACAGTCTTATTGCCTTGATAAGTGTTACATGGATTAGCAAAACAGCAGATTGTCAGAGGAGCTGTTCTTTGTTGGTAAGTTTTAGGTGAAACATACTGTGGTTGTTGCTGTTGGTATCCTGCCTCTCATTTGTGTTGATGTGAAATAAAGAGCCCAAGAGGGCTTAGAATTCTCTGATTGCCTGATGCTGGAAGAGGCCACTTCTGCTTCATGCCAGGTAATATCAACAGTTTTGGGTGGTGTGTGTGTGGGTGTTTTCCTTTGTCTGTCTCTGGCAAAAATGGGGAAAGCCTGAGTTAGAAAACTGCATGAAGCTACCTTGTAGAGACTAGTCCAAAGCAGTCTGATGACCTGCAAGCACATGTGTGAAAAAACACAACACTCTGAGACACTTTTAAGCTCTTTGAAACAGTTTCAGAATCGGAAGTTACACTACGTATTTACCYATTTCTAATTAAAGGAGAGGTAATTTTTTTTATTACATAAATACAATAGAATATATTGTGTTAATCATAGACTAGGCTGATGAAATTTTGTARAGGAATAATCAAATATCCGTGGCTACTTTGGCTAAAAATCATGCAAAAGTTCTTTGATATATCTGAGGATAAAAGACTTTCATTTAGCTATCATTAAATGTTGATTATAAATAATACAGAGACAAGTGGTTCAAGAGCCAGCCCTATTCCGAGGCAGATTGATAGCTTTGTCATATAGGGTGTGGTAGAAAGGCTGCCAATTGTAGCAAAGGAATTGTGAGACATTTTTCTRCTAAAATTAAACATCTCAAATCGATGTGTTTTAACAGCATATTCTTGGACCTTTAAATGCATTCAGTAAACATATTTTTTTTACTCCAAACTGTATTTCTTCAGCCACAAACCCATGATGATGTTGAAATAATACAACTGGTTGATATTAAATAAATCTCACCAACACAAAACCACCCCTCCTTCGCTCCCAAGCACAACATCCAATAATACCTGTGACCTGACCAAGAAGAAAGCAAAACATACAATTGCTGAGAATATTATCCCAATCTCCACCAATAAGCCACCAAATCAGAAGCCATTCCCTGCTCCACTCTTGTCTCCATCAAAACCCAGGAGATGTAAACTGGGACTGATCAGCCTGGAGAAGGGAGGCTTTGGGGTTACCTAATTGCAGCCTTCCAGTACCTGRAGGGAGCCTAAAAGAAAGATAAATGGGAATTTTTAAAAGAGCATATAGTGACAGGCCAAGAGGGAATGGATTTAAACTGAAATAGAAAAGGTTTAGATTAGATATTAGAATGGGTTTTTTTTTACCCAAAAAGTAACAAGGCATTCAAACAGGTTTCCCAGAGAAGTGGTGGATGCCCTATCCCTGGAATGTCCAGTCATCTGGGATGCTGCCTTCACTAGGTTTGGCTGGCAGGGACTTCCTCTTGAAACTGAAGGTAGTAGTGGGGCTTCTGTAAATGATTGTGAATGTTTCATTATTTCCTTGCCTTGGGCATCATTCTCGTTTGTTGTCTGTAAAAAATCAGTTTATATATTCATCTAAAAACTGTAAAACGTCTGTATAAATCAAGTGACAGGGCTCTGTCTAGGTGCATCTGCAGGAAATTACAATGATCCATGACATTGGTTACCCAAGTTTAAACCCTCATACATCACTGTGAAGCATTAGATTTACTTGGAACCTACATGCAAGTCATAAAGAAATGAAGAATGTGTGCATTTTGTTGTTTAGTAAGCTGTAGATCAACAGTGATAGGAAGGCCAGACAGATGAATGTAGGTAATGTAGTGGATTTCTCTTTGTTTAAGCTCTGTAAACATGACATGAAATTGGAACTTTTTTGCTGTCTTTTGTTTAGTCACTTACATTTTTATTAGCTGACTGCTTTCTACCCTCATTTCATTATTCCTCTCCGCACCATTGCAAGAGATTGCTTCATAGATAACTAGACCAAAATTGCTGTTGCTAAGAAAGGACATTTTCTCAAATAGTCCTGTTAATAGTCTTAGAGAGCAAAGRAAAGTGGCTTCTAGAAACAAATTACTTTATTTTTTTGACATTTTGCAGAAAAATCAATATTGAGTTGTCTTTGATCCTAAGGGTTGAGTCTTTAACTTAGCTGGTRTGTGTGTGTGAGGGAAGATATTTGGAAATAGTTATTGCCTGAGAGACAGGGAAAAATAGGAAATGTGGTGATCTGGTCAAGAGTAGATCACATGAATCATGGTGGTTTGGTTTTTCCTTTCCTCAATCTAGTATGAAAAAAGAGCAACCAGACATTTTTATTGTTAGAGTCTTTGGATAAACTACTTCTGAGTACCAGTATTCTAGGTAGTTCTGTAAAACATACTATGGCTTGAAAAATATATGGAGACACTCCATGAGTGTCTGTGTATCTCATCTGACAGGTCAAAAAGATATCCCAGAATGACTTCACATTAATTAATGGTATTCCAGTTAAGAAAGGTGCAAACAATAAATGGGCTTCAAAGCAAAATATTGTCCATTCTCGTTACTTTCAATACTCAATGAAGTATATTAAATTTATGAATTTTTTTTTTTCTGTTGAAGGTAGTATTTGACATATTAAATTATGGAACTGATCTTTGGATGGTTTAATTAAGTGTTTTGTAAAAATAAGACTGCCAGTAGTATACAAGCTACTTTACCTTGCATGCCTATTCAGATATATTTTAACTTAGGTACAGTTAAAGAAAAAACTTGATGACATAAGCTTCAACTGCTTGATGCATGTATTTATATTCCCGGATCACTGATCAAGGGCAGTTAATTACAAAATGCAAAAGTCCTGCTTAATTTGAGTCTGAAAATCTTAAACATKTTGTGACAGCAAGTTCTACCCTCTGCTGTGCCTCAGTGTGTGGCTGGAGCTGTCAGGTGTACAGACACTGTGCAAGGGGCTGGTGACCCTTCATAAACATGTATACTTTTATCATGAGAGAAAAAAAGACATTTTTCAATCATTTTGGAAGAAACCTAAGAAATGAGAGAAGCTAGGACTTTTTTTTGGTGACAAATATACTTGGTTCTTCAGTGACTTAGTTAATAAATAATATTTTCCTTTATTTATTTATGTAATTTTWAAAAAATACGTAAGTACATCCTTATGTCTACTTACTGTATATATTATATATAYATTTTTAAGTATGTTAATGCATCTACTTTTAAATATTACATATAGTCATCTTTTATGACACGAATATTACTGGTGGTAGTATAACTGATAGTACAGTGTGTGAGGTTGTTGGGAGGGATACCATTGTGGTATCATAGTACAAGGTCAGAATGATTAATTCAGAAGCCTTTCTGCAAAGTGATTGTTTTTAGGAGGAGTTAAGCAAAATGGTTTCTCCTGTGAAACTGCTGCACTTGGGGGGAAATTGCACCTGTACTATACTGAGTTCCATCAGAAGTCTGCCTGGTTCTTTTCTGCAGCACACTTAATTTTAATTAAAATTGTTGTTACAAATGTTTATTCATGTTCTGTAAAACATCAGAAAAGGAATCCAGAGGAAAAATATGCTAAAGTAATATTAAGAATCTGATTAAATTTGGAAGATGCAGARGTAGGACTCAATCAAACAAGTAATATTTTTGTGCCTAGTTGTTGTACGTGGTTTAGTTTGCAAGGTTCCTTTCCTGATAGATTGTAACAGCTGCTGAAGAATAACTTTAATGAGGTAAAGGACTGGTTTAGCCTTGACTGTAAATGGGTCCTMCATAATATTCCCCTGCATCAGCTTTATCCTTGAGATGCATCCTTTCATCTAAAAGAGGTTTGGAGAGTAGAATGAAATAGAACAGACTATAAAATGAACATGCAAACAGGAATTTAAATTTTAATCTCAACTGCTGTGCTGGTATTATGGTTGATGGAAAGTTACACTTGAGCATGCTCRCTTGCAGAAGTAGTTTTTGACTGAACAGGACTTTTGTATGAAAATAGGTGCTTTCCCCAGGAGGAGAGACTGACCTACAAAGGACAGCTAAAGAACAATGCACACAAATTTTCCTTGAAAAGCTACAGCAGTGTTTTCAAACTTTGACCAAAATGTTTGGATTATTATATTCTTTTCATCCTTGTGTAAAATCCAACATTTTGATGATGGCAACAGGAACAAACTGAATTCATAGACCCACTGGAAGACTTAAGAATGAAATATAAGAATACATATACATCGTAAGAAATAAGGTAGCAATGAATTTAGTCAGAAGGGATTGTTGTGCACAATATTTTGTGCATTGCTCAGAGAGGCTTTTGGAGGGCAGACCAGATTTAGTAGAGAAAGGCTGGAAATGCTGTGAGTGCTGAAGCTATCCATTGTGAGGATAAAGTTCTGGGTGTGTTATGTCAGTACTGACTTAGTAAATAGCTCCGGACTATGAAATTCGTTTCTGCCGAAGCTTACTTCAGTAAAAATGCATAGAGAATTTGGCTCAACTTTTCCAGATATCTCAGGGCTTGTTTATCTTGTTAGATKAACAAGAAAATTTTGCACTTCCCTGAAGTTCAATGGGCTCTGACCCAGCAAATTATCTTGGATCCAAAAGTCATTTGAATGTTGAAATGGGGCTATGCTTAAATTCTTAGTCTTTTTGCCTCATCTGCTTTCCCAATAGAGATTTTTCTGGGATTTTTTTTTATTGTTCTTGAAATCAGCCCTGTCCATCATGCATTCTTTTGTAGAAAAGACAGCAAAAATTTCTGTGTGTCATTGCAAATATAGGAATTGGTCCSTTGGGAAGAATTATAGTAATGACTTTAAGTTATCAAAATTGGAGGCTGAAATGATGCTGAATGTTACTCAGGAATCATGTAATGGCACTGTTGATGTTATAAGGATAAGTGAAATTGTGAATTGAAGTGATATTTCTGTAGWGATATTTTGCAATTTAAACTTAATAGGTAATATTTAATTCTTACTGAATATAAGAAAAGACTACAGTTTGTTTTCAGAAAAAAAATCASGTGGTGTTTGTCCACTGTATATAACTTAAAACTGACAAATCACAGACTAGAGCGTCATTTTAGTCGACAGTAAGTGGTATTTATGTGCCTCTGAGAGGAGATTAATCTAGAGAATTTCCTGGGTCTCTTTCAGTGCTTCATGTTCACAGTTCCTAGATGCTGRCAGCAAGGGAACATTGAATCAGTTGAACATGAAGCTGAATAAAATATAGGATTTTTTGCAATGCCTAATTAAACTCTATCATGTATTGCCCCAAGATATCATTGCAGACAGATGGCAAACGGGAGCCCAAAAAGACTAAAAATGTTATATAGCTCTTCACAGTATTTACAGTTGCACTAGAAGTGGGAATTATAGAAGGGATATAAACATCCATACTTCTGTTTGTTTATAATATGGGAAGATGAAATAAAATGGGTTAGTGTCAAATTTCCTTATTTTAGAAAACCTTACATTGTTATGAGACAAATGGTCAAGGTCTGTGTGCCAAATTCTGTGGTCTTTAATTGAGTAATGGCTTTTGCCTGGCARAGGCCTATGGAATTCAGCCCAGTAATATTATGTTTTCTCTTGTGAGTCTTTTTTCATGCAGTGCTGTGTGCTCCAAATTAGGAGGCAGTAGTAYGATGATGCAAGTGCTAAAAAATTCATCTGTTTTTGTAGGTAGGAATTTATATCTCTTGCCTGTCATTAACCAGCAAACAGTGTCTCCTGTTCAGTATTCTATTCACCATTGAATAGTTTGACACGTCTTTAAACAGCCATTTTAGCATTTTAGGTTTAAAAGATTCTGTGTTGCTGACAGAGCAATTGCACAGCTGGCTGACTGGCTGTACTTTGAGCACTAGTGTAGTTAGAGTTTTAGTGAAGTAAATGATGAAAAAAATATTAACTTGTAAGGTTAGTCTTGTTTGTGATAGAATGAAGAACATGTTTCCATAARTTTAGGACAGATTTGTGTTGCTGTGATGCTAAAGCTGTACTGGCATTCACAGAAGATCTAAAAATTTTTTTCTGTGATGAATGTTTTGAAAAATCTGTTCAGAGTGTTGCTAATTTACACTACTGGAATGAACAAATTTAGAGGTGATTTGTCTGTACACTATTCATAGCACAACTGAATGCTGCATATGCTGAGAACCAAATTCCACCAAAGACATCAGTGCTTTGCTTCTCGATGAAACTCTTTGCATTAAGGAAAACACACACTGCTGAGAAAAGGATTATTGTTTTTGAGTGAAAATATGCAGACAAACTYGATGGGCAAAGAATAGATTTTCAGCCCAGGGCTTTTTTGAAAGAAAAAAAGGAGTCAGCTGTTTCTTAATACACTGTATTGTAACAGAATATGTAATCTGTTTTAGACATAGATAACTTTATATATTCTGAAATGTGTAACAATTTYGATGACTTTTATATGTTGCTAGTGTTTAAGCTAACTTAATTGGTATAATCTTTTTAAATCCTTCAAAGCTATTCCATCAACTTAGTGACTATTCTATGAATCAGTCTGGGAATGTGTGAAAATACACCTAGATTTTGGAAGAGAAAAGCTTCCACTGTAATTACAGAGTTGCTCTTCACATCTTGGGAACTGTTTTTGAGTCTAAATAAAATCCTTTCTTTTCTTTCCAGTATCATATTTTATTTGGATTTCTTTTTTAGAAATTATTTTGTTGTAGGGAACCTAAAAGGAATAAATTGGCAAGGAGATCTGTTGCAAGGATGCCATATGCCTCATTGTRTATATGATGACATACCACCAAAACCTGGTTAGAAAGCAGAAAAGTGCTCTGGAGGATTCTAAACAAGTAATAATATAAATGTTTTTAAAGTGTAAGAAAAGCAGAAGTTTGTGTTGCTCTTTTAAGCCTCTATCGGAGTATTTCAGCTTTCGAAAAGAATAGCTCAGCTTCAGTGGTTATTAGCCCAGAGAGAGCTGTCAATCACTTTGACTCCCTTGAACTGCTCAYTGCAGAGTCAATAACAGTAGTTGCTGATATTGTTACCTATAATTTGGGGACCCAAATGGCTTTGGTTTGAAATTAATTCATAGAGTTTTGCAATTTATTTTTCAGAAATATTCCTTTCTTCTGGTTTGAGGTTGGTTAAGAGGAAAGAGGAAAACACCATGAATATACACATACAGAGGTGCACAGGTCTCCATAAAACCACACCCAGCAAAAACTTCTGTAGCTTTCTGTCTGAGGCATCATGTCTCCTAGATGTACCAACATAGCATGAAATTATCTTTCACAAGTAGAGCAACTGTTTACTGGGAGAAGTGTGGTGAAAGCGGAGTGAGACAAACAACAGAGAAGAAAGGGAAGTTTCAGGAAGGTCAGGAAAAGCATTCAAAGTAAGGAAAAATCAAACAGTACCTTCAGGACTGGAAAACATTTTTAGCTATTCTAGAAAACTCTTTGGCTTCCTGCTGCTTGATTTTTTACCAATAACACAAAATCCCGCATTCTCATTGAAGACTGGAGACTCAGCAAGAGCCTCTTTCCCTTAGACTGTTCAGGCACCCATCGTGCTCATGGCTCCCAAGCACAGTAGGCTTGGAGATGTTCCTCTTCCACGGGGTTGTTGAACATGTGGCTCTGGATCCCACTTTCGAAACCTGCTTAATGAGAAATGCAACAGAAAGGAGACTTAGTTTAGTAGCTGGCAGTGCAGAAGGAATGAAGGAGTTATTTATTATTAGGTATTGTAATTATAAAATTGCTAGAGCAATCATCAGTCTTCTAGCTAAAATAGAAGAAAGCTCTTCTTGGCCTTTCATAAGAGACCCCCCATGTGATGGGTTTGGTTCGTTTGGGTATACCTTCATGCGCTAAGTGCTGTGCTATGCTCAGTAGTGTTTTCAAAGCACTGGGATTCTGGGATGAAAATATTAGAGGTATTTCTGAAAGAACCAAGCATTTCCATTTGAAACTGGTGTGTTCAATGCTTTAAAGTACATTGAGAGCATGACTAGGGTAAGTATCACCATCTTTAGGGTGTGAGGCACCTTTGTCAGCTGCAGCAAGGAATCACACTAAAGCGAAATCAAGATTTTTCTAAGCTCAAATGGTTAAGTTCAAATCTGGCATACCCAGTGTGTATATTCACACTCAAATACAACTGCTTTGGCCTTGCTAATACTTGCTAATACTTACTAAAAATATGTATATCTCTAAAGAACTTGGTCCATCACATGTTTCTATTGATCATTTGTTAGCAAACAAGGGTTTTTTTGTAGACATATGCAGATAAAAATAATAAAATTCTCAGCATTGCATGGTACCTGATGCTAGATAGTTTCACTCCAGCTGGAGTTATACGGGTATATTAGTACTGATAATTCAGTGCTTGCAGTGAAGAATAYTCATTTGCATAAAGAGTCATTAGTACTAAAAATAATAATTAAAGTACTCAACACCTGAATTATTTTTATTAGGAGAGGAGAAAGAAAATATATCATTATTGTAGATGCTAAGAGGTTAATACTTGTAGTAGGGCAGCTCTGCACAGCTTTCTGAAATGAGAGGAAAGTTTTTCTCTAGAAGGAACAGGAAAACTCTCTAATAATTCTATTCTTTAAATTTGCTGATGGCTATGCATAGTTAAGGAAGTTAAATTAGTAAGACTTTTCCTTCTRTTCAGATGAAATAAAGCTCCTAATATAATAAGTGTTTGACATATTGCTGGTTGAAAAATGTGCAAGAGATTTAGACCCATCTCCTCACATGTAGTAGGAATTAATAGCTTATTCCTAAGTATCTTTTTCTATTTCATTATTTCAAAAATATGCTCTTTTCAACAACAACAAAAAATAGTATTTGAGCTTAAATTTATAAGGAATATTTGTTTTGCATAAAGACATAAAGTTAGAAGAGCCATTTTCCATACTGAATTTAATAATTATTCCAGGAATTTAGGAATCTTTAAAAAAGTGCTAAAATTTCATAGCTAATTATATAGTCCTACGTAGTATAACTGGCTAACCCCAGTTTTCAAGAAGATCAAAAAGGAAGACCCCAGGCTACAGGCCTGTCAGTCTCAATTCRGTGCCTGTTAAAATAATGAAAAGATTTTTCAGGAAGTATTGAAAAAACCTAGAAGACAACACAGCCATCGGTCTCAGCCCCCAGGGTTTCATGATGGGAAAGTCCTTCTTTTCCAACCTGATATCTYTCTGTGACAGGGTAGTCTAGGCAGCTGATCTAGGAAAGTCAGGAGCTACAATATTTTTGGACTTCAGCACATCTGTTGATGCTGTCTCTGACAGAGTCCTTCTGRACAGAATGTCCATCCCACGGCTSAATAACCGTGCTACGTGATGGGTGAGCAACTGGCTCATGGGTGCGGCACAGAGYGTTAATGGGGTGACATCAGGCTGGTGTCTGGTCACTAGTGGGGTTCCACAGGGCTCCATCCTCAGCCCAGTGCTCTTCAACATCTTCATTAACAATGAATCCCTGGATGGTGGACTTGAAGGAACGCTAMATAAGTTTGCTGATGATACAACATACTGTTGAGTCCCTCAAGGGCAGAGAGGCCCTGTAGAGAGACCTTGACAAACTGGAGAGATGGGCAGTCATCTACTGTCTGAAGTTTAACAAGGTCAGGTGCTGAATTCTGCACCTGGGATGGGGCAACCCCTGTGCAGACCCGGGAATGAGAGACTGGAGAACAGTGCCACAGAAAGAGACCTGGGARTCCCAATCAATGGCAAGTTGRATATGAGCCAGCAGTGCCCTGGCAGCCAGGAGGGCCGGGTGTGTCCTGGGGGCATCAGGCACAGCATCGCCAGCYGGGCAAGGGAGGGGATTGTCCTGCTCTGCTCTGACCTGGGRCAGCCTCACCTTGAATACTGTGTGCAGTTTTGGGGGCCTCAATGTAAGAAAGATATTAAGGTATTGAGGAGCATTCAAAGGAGGGCCACAGGGATGGTGAAGATTCTGGAAAGAAAGCCTTAGGAAGAGTGGCTGAGGTCACTTGGTTTGSTCAGCCTGAAGAAGAGAARTCTGAGGAGAGATCTCATTGCAGTTACAACTTCCTTACAGAGGCAAGARGAAGGGCAGTAGCTGATCTCTTCACTCACGGTAAGTGACAGGACTTGAGGAAATGGCATGGAGCTGAGTCAGGGGAGGTTTGGGTTGGATATTAGGAAAAGGTTTTTCASCCAGAGGGTGGTTGGGCACCGGAACCARCTGTCAGGCTTGGTGCTGTGGCCACCCAGAGAAGTGGTCACAGCACCAAGCYTGASAGWGTTCAAGAAGTGTTTGGACAATGCTCTCAGGCACACAGTGTGACTCTTGGGGATGGCTCTGTGCAGGCCCAGGAGCTGGACWCAATGATCCTTGTGGGTCCCTTCCAACACAGCATATTCTGCGACTCTGTGTCCATAAATTATATTTGATGTGTTTTTTTCCTAATTTAAAATTTAACAATGTATCTCAGTTGTCATCTATTTTAAACTAAAGCAACTTGTTCTTTAATACTTTCAGAAATCTTGTTAGTTGACTGTGTCAAACTATCGAAAGAATTGGCAGAATAAGTGGACATAATGATCCCCGTAAATGACCTTGAACTGTGAAGCCATAAATAGACCATAAATGCCATTTTCATAATATAACATGAAGTTTTATTCTCATTATACGCTATGCATGTAACTCCCAGAAGTGATTCAAGCAGAAATGATACATTCCCAGACTACACCAACTTTACCATGAGACCAGGATGGGATGTGAATTATAGTTTCTTCAGTTCTAATATCTTAGTAAGATATATGTGTTGAACTGATTTATAAGTTTAAGTTTATTTTAAAACTTAAAATGCTGACTCGTTCCACTTATCACTTGAACTGCTCCTCATATCTCTCCTCATATTTTCACATTTAATGTTTTCCACAAACTGGTAACATTGTCAGTAATCCCGACTGAACCTCTTAAACTGCTATATGGAAGAAAAATAAAAATTACTTCAGAAAAAACTGATAAAGCATTACATATTGATTGAGGTTCAAATCTTTCCATCTAGGAACAGTGAAATTTTTTTAAWGACTGTGTAACTGGACTTAGTTCTGGTAACAAACAGTACCTGGCAGGAAAATGCTGCCAATATTCTAGTGATTTGTGGTACACAAAGGCAGTCTATAGGAATAATTTAACAGAAACCAACTAAAAGATGCTAAGTTTTGGTGTCTTGGTTCCTCAAAAATTACTGAAAGCTGTGGGAAGCAAGTTTTTTTAATTTTATGTGCTTGATTTTTGTACAGGAATAGCCACACATTCTTTAGCAATTTTTTTCTTGTATCTCCCTGAGTTCAACACTGATGGAATAAATAAGTTTCCTTCAAATATGTTAGCTCAATTATTTCCTGCTCGAAGTACATACAAATAAAAACTTACAATTATGTAAGTTATGTATGAATTATGTAACTTATGTATGAATTGACTCAAATCCTAATATAATTTTTTATTTGAAATGTGAGTTTCAGAATAGAGTAACTTGTTTCCTTGCCAACAGTAACTGTGATCTCTCCCTTACAGCTTGTGTGTGTCTGTGTATAGAAATACAAGTCTTCCGTAACAAAGCAATGAAGAAATCAAAATATGGAAAGACAAATCAAATTATACTATTCTCTATACTACACATATCTGAAGCAATCTCCTCTCATGCAGCAGGCTTTGATTATAATTAATTCCTTCTTCACTTAGTCGGCCTACTATATTAATGTGCCAATTCAAGTACTCTTTACTCTTGTCCTACATTTTGATTAAAAAAGAAAAAAAATCACATCTGGGCTATATAATTTTAGAATAGGCTCCATTAGTAATGGTGACCTTGGTTGACCTTATTTTTTTTTGTTTTAGAAATGTGCAGATCACATAGTTGAATGAGCTAAAGACCCATTTTCTAAGAGAACTTAGAAATGAGAATGTAATGTTAATGAAAAAGGAGTGAACCTGATCTGAAATCAGTGTGTAACATTCAGTCATACAAGAGGGCCGGGAGAACAGGAGGCATGTATAATCCAGCAGTTGTGATTAGTGGCGTGCAATATTCAAAAATTTCTCTGCTAGTAGTATGGATAGACTATCCTCACTTACCTCAGTTCCCCTTACCTTGCAATATATTGTCTATGGGATATGATGTGTAGCTCAGTGTAATGATTTGACTGCATATAGGGAAGAATTCCTGTATGTAAAATGTGAGCCTAACCTGCACAACTGTGCTGCTGTTGCACTGGGCCATACAGTCTGTTTCGCCTTTATAATTCCTGATTTAGACACCTGAAATCCTGTGCTTCCCATTCCAGGATGTTAGTGATGGCACAAGATACTCTGAATACAAATTCAAAGAATTGCTTTAATGATCCTCAGCAAATAAATACTATCCACATGTGCGAAGGTGGAGAGGCACATCTTCAAAAGATATTTTGTCTGTGGATTTTTAGAGAAGTGGTTGAGCGGTTTGTTTTTGTTTTCCTCCTCTAGMGTCTAATCAGACTTACATGGCTTAGAAATAAGAAGTGCAAACAAGTCCAAAACAGATGTCAAGACCCAGTTTTCCTAAATATTCAGCTTCTGTAATTTACTGCTGTAGTGTGTGGATTCCTATGGGATTTAAGCCACCAAAACATGTTTCTTTCCTGATGTCTGGGAGCCCTTCATGTACTGAAAAAGTTCTGTCTTTTCTCCTTTTTGAGTAACTTTAACCTTAACAAGAAATTAGTTCATTAATAAATGAAGAGGAGTGAATTAATTATGAATTGAAAATGGCAAAGATTGAGATTCTCTGCAAAATTTCTTTGTCATATGTGCACACACAAACTAGAAATAAGGAAAGGTCATACAGAAATAATTTCAGGGAAGGACAAGGGAGCAAGTGAGGAAACACTTGAAGAAGCAGAGCCTGGGGGAGTTGCTGCTCTGGAGAATTTATGGCATTCAGTTTTGGGGTGAACATTTAACCTCTCACTTACTTGAAAATGGTAGAAAACACACCTGGTTCTACTGATTAGTAAATTGGGAGTAGAGAAGAAAGGGGGAGAGGGGGCAAGACAGTTATGAGACTCCCATATATTTAACTTCTGCTTCTAGAAGCATAATAAATTTGTAGCAAAAACCATCTCTCTAAACATATAAAGCCATTATGACCAGGAAATATTATGATTCTTGTAAAAGTTGTTTTTTATCAGGCATGGTTTGAATTGTTCTTTTGAAAATACAGCAGGAAATCAGTGACAGCAACAGATGAAATAAAATACCTTTGGATTTAATTTCAGAGTTTTATCTCATTCTATGAAATCAACTGACAAAAAWTAATTCACATTTACTTGAATAATACCACATATTCCAGAAAAAGAGCAGAAGAACTACCAGGTGTATTAAAAATAACAATATGTCAAGCTGTATTTTAGGAGCTAATAGTTTAGCAGCATAAGTAAAATATTTCTTATGGAAATGGGAAAACATATCCATGAGTTCCAAACATCCAAAGGAAATGGTGGGGAAAACACTGATTTAGAGATAAAAGATTGGATATACAGGTGGAAAAAAAAGAGAGTGACAATATGGAAAGATGTCTGTTAAAATGGGTGAAATAATTTTGTAATTACTACAGACAAAATATAACTTATTCCTCCCAAGAGTATTTTTAAAAAGGAAAAAAATGCACAGGGGAATACTGAATGATAGAAAACCTGTCCAGAAACAGTCTTCTCTATCTTGCAATTTTGGCCTTAGGGTTTGTATTATTTATTATGCTAATTTCACAGGCTTCAGAGATCTTTCTTCCTAGAAGCAGAACGCCTTGACAAAAACATCTTTGGAGAAAACTGTGAAGTTTCCCTCCTCCAAACCATCTCAGTTAAAGATTTCATCATGGAATCTGTCCTTACGTGGTTACAGATGAATCAGCCTTTGCTGGAGAGTGAATTACCAGTGAATAATCAGCTTAAGGTGAAGAAGAGCAACAGAAATAGATGGAGTTACATATGGGAAAAGATAAAATGGCGTTAAAAAATGCATAGCTTGGCTTCAGGAATGACTTCATCTGTGATGGGCTTTGACGATGGTTTGCAGCTATCGGGAAAAGTGTGAAATAAAAAGAAGGAAAAGAAATTGTGTGAAACTTGGCGTATTTTTGTTTACACCAAGATTGAATTCAGCCATATGTTTTCTGTAGAGGTAGCTGCACATTCCTTTCAGCCCATATCCACTAGATTTTTCAACAGTTTGTGCTCTGTCAATAAAGAGGGTATACAGACCTAATATTTCACTGGCTCGTTGCCATCCATATTTCTACCTAGATCACATTTTTATAGGATGTGGAAGATTGTTACCTTCATTCAACAGATAGGAAGGCTTCCAGTGTGACTGCAGGGGCATACAGGTATGCCAGTGCAGGCTTGCACATCATTTGCAGAGCCCAGTGGAAAGCCATGCCAAGACTATGAACCAGGGTACACTGGAAGGAGCTGAATTGCCTAAATTGGTTAATAAATGTTTACACCAGAAGGGTGTAGAAGGGCAGGGAATTGAACCTGCTTGACTTTTCAGTCCCATGCTGATGTTATTGTGTCCTACTTCCTCTCTTTAGTTAGACACGTGGTTTTATTTGGGGCTCAGCATGATGGGAAATACTTCTATGGTATGAAAGAATCCTATCCTATGAACAGAAATATCACTCAATTCAGCACTTTTACAAACAGGAATAGGTAAGCACTTAGAGGTGGTGATGATGATCACCTCATTTTCTCCGGAAGGAACACTGATTTTTTATCACCTGGAAATCTATTAATTTCATTGCGAATGCTGCATTGAAACTACATGAGGCTGTGGTCAGAACTGAATTAATTTCAAATATATCTGTCATGTGGCCAAAAGCTTCCTGCAGCTTTACCTTCAGTCTTCCCTTCTTCCTGCTTTTTCCTCTCAATTCTTGTCATTTAGTTGGTATGTGAAGGTGGCTGTTGTTTTCTTCTTAGAGGAGCCAGGTGGTCACCTTTCCTTTGTGCTATTTTTAGTTAAGCAGTCGCCTTCCTGGTAGCTGTAYGTCTTTTCCCATTAGTTGGCAGTTGCTTGTTAATGACTGAGCTGCTGCTTTATGTTTACCACTTTCTTTTCACAGCTCTCGTCTTGTTTCTCCAGTTGACATGTCAGTAGACTCCCTGACAATATCAAGTATCTCCTTGTGTTACCTCTTCTCTTCTTGCTGCTTCTGCTTTTTCCAGTGCCTGGCATTTTGGTTCTTGTTCGTTGGGTTTATTGTTTGGAACAAAAATCTGCATATCCTTGCTGCTTTTATTTCTGAGTTTTTATTGAGCTGTTRCTTTATCTTCTGTTGTATTGTTTGCCTTAAGATCTAGAATTTTACTATAGATAGGTGGACTATTTTGATTTTTTTATTGCATATTTATTGTACATAGTAAGTCAATGGATAATTCTGGGTATGGCATAATGGTTAAATTATATGTTTTATTTGTGCAAATGCTTTGGACATTTTTAGCGTTTCTGTTCCTAGCCAGCTCTCTGTGAATTTTATTTATTAATGRTGTTAACAAAGACTTGAGACTGGACTTAATAATCTATTTCAGAAATGCAATATAGGTAACATAATTAAGCTTCTTGATAAGACGCAAGATCTGTTTTCAATTGAAATATATAGGTTAATTAGCATGGAATGTAGATCAGAGACGCTGCACAGCAAAGCTTTGTTTTTGAAAGTCTGATCTTCAGAAGTCAATAGGTATTTTTCARTTGACTGTGCCAATGAACGAATGAATGGTGTGTTTTACAAAAGCAGACTTTAAAGCAGGCTTCTACTTGTGTCGAATCTTTTAGAAAAGAAATTGCAGCCAGAGTATTTATCTCAGTGAAGAGCATTAGTCATGCATTAATGGGCTTCTCTAAAATTTTGTATCTGTGTCACACAGTTCCATTTTTGTCAAAAAGGCCTCTCTGCCCTCTGTTTGCAGGGAAGGAGTCCTTAAACTGTGACTGCTTCATGTATGTGTATAATTATTTCTGTTTTGAGGAACAGAATAACTCTTAGACCAATAAACAGCATTTGCCTTTACATGCATTGACCATGTTTGTGAGATGAAAGGATTAGCAGGATGAAAGAAAATGTTCTGAGACAGTCATATGTTATTTTATATTTTTTCTCATTTATTTGGATTTCATAAATATTGCATGTGTACTTGATTGTGTTGCCACTATGCATACTAATTATATGACAGCAATATTTTATACTAAATTTTGCAAAACCTGGATTATTAGTAACACTGTCTCCATTGCTTTCCTGATCACCATCACATGACTAAAAGGCTAAAATCATGTGACATGTGACATCCAAAATCAATGCAGCTGGTGGGACTTGGATGATAAAGCCATCTTTGATCATCCGATCCTGTTTTGAATTAGGCACTAAGCCATAAGGAACCTTCTGACTTATGCTAGAAACCAGGGKTTTTTTTGTCTTGAGTCAGTGGGTACCAGCCCATGATTTGGGCACTGGATAGTTGTGACCCTCTCACCTTTTTGTGTCCTTTCCATGATTCAGACTGCTTGGCTCTTCCCAACCTATACACACTAAAATGTCAGCTATTCTTTTGTGCTATTCCTGAGCTTTACCAAGGCTCAGGCGCTGTCAGAGCTGTCTGCAGTCATTTGTGTGGGAGGTGTGTGAGGGGACTTACRCATTAACTGTGCTGAAATAATTACTGTATTTGACTTGACTAATAAGTGGTATTTTTTGCAAAAAAAAAAAAAATTCTGGACAGAGGATAGAGGAGTATTTTATTCATTAAACTGTACTCAATAATTCTACAAAGATGAAAATGTAAAATGCTTTGATGAAAAGAAGCAATTACTCCTAAAAGAGGTAGGAAGCACTATTTATGAAATAGGCACAATTTGTTATGATTTTTTGTTGAAAGTTTCAACTCAGAATACTGAAGTCTTTGGAGAATAAAATGTTAAGTAATTCTGCAGTCTTATTTTTTTTTAGATGCTGCAGTTTCCCTGTGTTGCCATGGTAACATACTTTCTGTATAATTGCCAGGCTGCCTTACAGTGATGCAARTAAGTAAAAGAAGTTGTCACATGGCATGACCTAGGCTTATATTTGAGTGGAGATTTACTGCCCACAGAGCAGCAATAACACCAAATATATCTGTCACCTGCGGGATAAGGAATTACATGTTGTTGAAGTGCTGCAGGAGCAAATGGCAGTGAATGTGAAGTGCTGGGACTTGCTGTTACGCAGAAGGACTAGAAGCCCTCCCCCAGGCCTGCTCCGCTGAGCTTATTTTTTCTTATGCTTTACATGAGTGGAAGATCAGAACTTTTACAGCTAACACCAGCCCTAAGCATGTTATTTAGGAATTTAATTTGTCTAGGACATACAAGAAGTCTGGAGCAGAGATTTGCAAAGGAAGAGTTATAGTTCTTACACTTACCAGCAAAATCTGGCCTCTTCTCTGAGATGAGTTAGTACCGGGATMCATCACCACTCATCACCACTTTCAGCTCAGGCTAAAAATAAGTTCCTTAAAATATAAATTTTAAAACATAAAACTCAGAAAAGAAATTAAAAAACCCAAACCAAATAAGCCACCAAAAAGTGCAGTTCTGCATCAGTCCTGGCACTGCAAGAATTCCCTAGTTGCTCMAAATTACCCATTGTTAGGACACAGTAACTAGCTCAGATGTTCTGTATAACATTTACTCAGATGTTTTCCTCTCATATTTGACCTCTTTGTTCCTTTGTTAAGGATGGATTCTGCTAAAGCTCCTCTTTCATTGCCTCAGCATCTCTGCTAGGATAGGTGCTGGGAGATTGCCCTATTTTGTTGGGGTTTTTTAGCTCTTCTTTCTGTAAGATATTCTTCTAGTCTTTGTTAAAACCATATTGTCCCTAGAGTGAGTTTCTCTCATTGTGCTCAGTAGACTTTCTTCTTGGTTTTCTTAAGTATGGATGTGAACATCCTTCCTATCTTGTGAGGCTGCYTGGACACTAGTACTGAGAAGGATGGTTTCTCAGCCCTTGCTACCAGGGTTTAGGTTTATTTTCTCTTTCCCTCCAAATTTGCCTCTAATTAGCTGGAATTATAGCAACCATCATACAGATATTTCCACCATTTTCCTTAATTAGTCTTCCTGGCTTCTGGCTCTTTCTTCAAATTATTTTAAGGCTGTAAGAGAACTTCATCTTCTTAGATTAGGAGGAAAATTCATTGCTCATGCACAACAGAGAGTTTGTGACTCCCAACGTAACATTAGCTTCTTTCTTAGWGACCATATGTAACAAAACAGTAAAAATAAAAAATCTGACATCTGCTTTCTGTTTGTGCGGGAAAGGTCTTGCCATGGTAATATGTGTCATTGTAAAYTGTGAGTTATGAATGCATGATGACTGTTTTCTTCCTAGAAGAGTGGACATAGAATAAAAAAATACAAGTGCAAACTAGGGAAGCTGCTATACATAAAACTACAGAATAGATTCAAATTGCATATAGCCCACAGCCTTATGGGAAGCATAATAATACTTTTTTCTCTTTCCTCCTCCCTTCCATTTTTTTTTTCTGAGAGGAGAAAAGTATGGTAATTGGATAGCTGTATTTCAAATCATGATTGGATTTCAAGAGTCACTTTTTGCTTTCACAGTATGGTTGGTCTGTTTACTGTCCTTGGATTATGGATCCAGCTGGAATGGCAGAATGCAAAAAACAATGTCCGACAYATCTGACAGAGAATATTACCTAAGAAAAACTGTTATCCATCCCTCCTGTGCAGGAACTGTGAAAACATCTCTATAAACATCCTGAGCATACAAACTGAAGTCCATAGACTCACCACTGAAACTCATGACAGGATAATTCTATTTCTATTATTCAGGACACACAGCTGAATCAAAATCAGATTATTCCTTTTTACTTGTTTTAGAACTCTGATGTTTAAACAAATGTGTTATTTGCCAATGAACAAAAATTACCATGTCCATATTAATTCTCTATTAAGCTTGCTTTCAAACRCTGGTTATTTTAAATATAAGTTACATGAAAAAAATTGTCTTTGAAGTTTCTGTACATGCTACCATTTAATTAGGAAAATCACTGCAATTCAGAATCATTCTCATTATAATATTTTACACATCCCAT
Source organism: Malurus melanocephalus (assembly GCF_030028575.1). Lineage (NCBI taxonomy): Eukaryota > Metazoa > Chordata > Aves > Passeriformes > Maluridae > Malurus > Malurus melanocephalus. The sequence goes on along the minus strand of NW_026623303.1, from coordinate 576,746 downwards.
TAAAAAGAACATGTAAGTTGTTTGAAGGAGGAATGATTTTGTTGTTATCTTGCTAATGGCATGTTGGTCTACTACTTGCACCCAGTGCTAGTAATAAAGATAACAATGCCTTATCAATCAGGCTAATCTGAAATAGAGGACAGACAAACTTAAGAGAATGAGAATACACAACTTTAATACAGGCCTAACAGGCCTACTGGTGCATTAGGGCAGACAAAAGCCTCCTCCTGAGCCTGCACCCAAAAATCGATACCGGGTCACAAGATCTTCACGTTTTCTAAGTTCTGCTTTTTTAACATATTGGGTCTTAATTCTCCAATGATCTTCAGGTCATGATGTCAACCACCCCAAACTTGCTCCCCCCCARSTYGCTGTTGTTTACATATTTTGGGGCTCTGAGACAGCGAGGTGTCCTTGGATTCAGGCTCAGAGAGGGATTATTTTGTCTAAAGATGGGAGAACGGTAGTTTTTAGTGCTGTACTAGAGAAGTACAAGAATACAGATGCATGAAAATAGAGAAACTAAAAATCCTAAGGCATCAATAATAGTCTGTAATTGCTATGTTCAATAAAATGCTTGTAAATGGGAACACATAAAATTATTGTGAACCTCAGTAACATAGATGAAGATGTGCTTATATGAGTCTGTTGAGGGAAAAAAAGTGAGTATTGAAAATATAGCACAGGAATTTTAAATTACAAGCTAAGTTTCTTTCCTTCCATTTCTGATTATATTCTGTTTTGCCCTTTTTCACGTTTTCTCTATTTTGTTGTCCATCCTCTGTTGTTCAAATGAGCCACTGATAAATACCAAGAGAAAATAGRAGACATTTTCAACTTATGCCAACTCCTGTTTCATCCTCAAAAGACCAGCAAAAAAATACTCTTCTCTCCCTAGTATTTCTGAAAAACCAAAACAACTGAGCTATTATTAATTTTTTTACTTTGTGAAATCAGTTTAAATTTCCATTAGTCATAGATTGAAAATCATGAAGGAAAGCTATGGATTTCCAGCCTGAAAATTGCACCAATATTTTTTTAGCTATCTTTCTATGGCACTTCACTGTATGAGATCCCCTCTTAGAAACAGAATGCCCAGACACACACAAAATAAATGTGTGCATTTATCTCCCACATCACTCTGGCTCTGCCATTTTGATTACTTGAATTCAGAACAGAAACCCAGAGAATCTCAGGAGTTCTTGCCACGGTGTTCCTATCAAAGTGTTATTTAGTCTTGGGCATATTACAATGACATCTTGTTTCCATGCTTGTAACCCCTTCTACAAACTGAGCAAAAAAACTATTTCTAACAAAGCCATCTCCCTGGGGTGTCCTAAGCATTAATTGGTGTAAGTGCAGTTCCTGGAACACATAAAGTTCCCTATAAGTATCACCATTAAATGTTATATCGCCTCAAGTATTTAACCACATTAGCTTTTCTTACTTAAGTAGCCCCAGTGATATCTGTTTCTATTAATTATTTTTACTGTTTGCCATTATTCTTAAATACAACCTAATGGCTTTGGCTGTGACAAAGCAAATTCACCAGACAGCTGCTTTCTTCTGTATTTAAAGTATCCATACCACTGTCTTTTTTCATTACTTTATTCACATGTTTATCTTTGTCAATGAATTTTTTACTCCAGTGATTTTCTGACTCTCATTTTTTGTATTAGGGGAAGTTCTTTAAAATATTGGAAGTAAAAGAATTGCACAATCCAAAAGCAGAGAAATTAAGTAGAAGAGAATCAAAAAAACACATCATAAATTCCTGAAGCTTGCATAGGCCTCACAATTTCTGTACAAGTTTGAGGAATGAAAGGAAGATGTGCCAATGAAGGTTTCAGGAAGCTATGATTTGAGCTGGCATGCAGAAAACAGGTGTGTTTTTAAAACCAATTCCATTAACTTCTAGTTAGCTTAGCATCCAGTAAAAAATTCTCAGAAGGCTGTCCTTGAAACTCACTACTTATCTACTATTTTCCTGCTCCTATTCACTAGAACTGCCTCCTCTCTTCATATGTAAACAAAAATTCTCTGTTGTGGACTCCTGTAGGTGGAGGTTTCAATTTCCTGTATTTTTCTGATTTCCTATTARCATTCCTAGTATATATACAAAGGTGTGTGAACATAATTAATGCATTTTCCACACCAAGTCAACCCATCCTCTTGTCCCCACTCTTTCCGCTAAACAAGTGCAATGACTCCCTTCACKAAGTAAACGGAATTAAAACAACTCATTTGATAAAATCTGCAAGAAAAAACAGATAGATAGAAATAATGTATTGATCTAAATTAATTTCTCACTAACAAGGAAGGTACCTAATTCTTTCTGCTGATGTGGTTGCATTGCTATCTTCGAGGTTTTTGTTTCATTTTTCTTAGCAATTTATTTTTGTACTGATGTCAGGATAACTCCAAATTTAGGAGGCTTGTCTATCTCCTTATTTAAAATAAATAAATACATAGATAAGTGTCATCATGGAGCTGGTTGATTACTTAGGAAATTCATGGCTAGATCAAGATAACCCTTGTTCTTGCTATGTATGAAATGTTCCAACCAAGATGTACTCGACATCTTTCTTGTCTTAAGAAGCACTAACTAGTATTAGAAACTAATAAAGAAGAACTAATAAAGAATTTCTCATTATGTCCAAACATGTCCCTTAGGTGGAGGACACAAGCAGCAATGTTGAGTCCACATTCTTCTTTGTAGCCTTAAATTTAAGTATCTTGCTGAATCAGAACAAATTATGAAGATGCAAAAAGGGGGGCGGGGGGGGGGGGAAGTCAATTTGCTCAAAATAAAAGAATATACAAGATACATTTKRWTTTKGGRAAAAWWWWMMRKYCYTTYCCMMYYCMWWRRAARRAAMCYYMAMMWWWTWMMMYTKSCMAMYWRSMAARGGRWWWTWARGRMYTWWTWMYTTYMAAWTTWAAAWYYWMCYTTKRWTTWWYYTWWTTYMAARSCYTKGRRSYKKWRKWAAWTTYYWAAWKRMCYTWWYYKSCYTYYKRWTTKKYCYTKGSMARGGSMMMMMWWMYWRGSMAAWTWAAAWYSKKGRMMWTYYKKWRRAAAMYYYTTTYCYKRRRWTYYKKWRRWWAARRWYYTKRWTWRGRAWTTWAAMYWRSYTWAAMYYMWKKWWYMAMCYWWTYMARKYYYMRRAWWWKRMMAAAWKKTKGRRKKKWWKGRRSYKSCCMRRAAMYKRAAWTWMMRGKKSYKGGKWMMRSMRRRRWYMMMAMCCMMYTTTTTYYKSMMMARSMRKKRWWMMWTWMYKKKSMRSCMAWKSYYMARGKTYMAAARRARRAMYTYYYCMMYYCCMAARRAWYSKWMYWAAWWAWYMRRWKRWTTYMRSMRKTTTYCCCMMCCYYYWWYYKSYKSMWWAMCCYKGGGKTTTTKKKSMWTYYYYYMMCYTTTTTYCMWYCMARRRKWWYCYKSMWTKSMMCMARGGSMRKWAWYYTYYKGSYYCCMRSMRKWAAAAAWKSMAARSMRKTKGRARSCMRSMAAWTWMYKRRGSYKGSMARRAWTKRMYKGKKKKRAAAWWRSCMRKKKKKTTYMWTTWMYWMMWKSYYMRRWKGKTKSMMCMARRRRRKWWTWAWTWMMRGKKKKSMARRRGGRAAMMWTTWWKKYCYTYMWKSCYYYTKRAAAWTYCMWKSYWRRWYYKRMCMWTKKYCYYCCMMMMCMARRRKYYTWMYYMRRAAARRAMCYKRAAMYWAWYYTTYMAAWYCMWYYKKWAWTTTYCMWKGSMWYYTTWAAMYKSMRKWWWWKKWMMAWTTTWMYKSYYYYMRRWYMMCYTYYTTKRRKKKKGRWWWKRWTYYYYTKKKGSCMRSYWRRRGKTKRWTWAAARRRSMWKSMAMYYMMYKGKTTTYMAMMAAAWKKTWARGKKSMRGKTTWRKKGSMAMYTYYTKGRWYYYYKGSYWAAWTWRGKTTTTYCMRKWRGRRSCYYCMWWRRWTYCMAAMMWKKTYMWKKWWWWTWRSMRRARKWRRAWWMMWWARRWWAARGKTTTKGSMWYMWKRAWTWRRAWTKRWWMMRKTWWTTTTTWMYTTWRRRKTYMARSYYSKKSCCYTWWKSMAAWTTWWYMAARGRWWWTYCMWTKRWWMYKRARGGKWWTKKWAWYSGGKKRWKKKKTYYYYKKWMMMMWWAWKGSMWYYYMRRMCMWYCMAAMCYKKTYMARRMMWWMYKKTTYYWARRAAWYMAAWTYYKKKRARKWWYMMCMRSYTTKGSYTKGRWKGKKGRARRAARRAAAWYCMRGKTTYYTWRKWWTKKKRWTWWYYKSCCMWTKRAARGSMWKSYTTTKSMAMMRRARRRRRKTTWARRWYMRGRMMAAAMYTKKKRWKRMYTWMCCYTTWAARKWWTTTTTKSMWWARSYKGGGKYMRRRRMSRWKRAWTWWYYKGRWTYYWWYYWAWKKWRKTWWTTTKKTTTTTWARSMWWAWWAAWTTTKRWKKWARRAAMYTYYTTTYCYYYYMWKRMYTWMYYMWYMWWWTKGKTYMMYWAMYKRWKRMMAWKRWYSKWWKKYMRSCYTYMRGSMMYKRRKYMMYYYKGRAAWKKKGRWTTYYTKGSYTYYTYYYMARRRRAMMAWWWWWTKRAAARRMCMAAWWRRRRARRMSRRRRRAWKGKTYYTWAMMRKKKWWTTYYTWRSSKWWYMRKWRGRRRRRAAWTWWKRWTWWKRAAMYTWRGGKTKRMYTYCCMAAWTKSYTTWWYMWTWMMAARKWWTKRRKYYWWYYYYKRAAMYYYYCCYTTKGGGSMRKWAWKGSYTKSMWTWRGRRSCYWARRWWMCYYYWMCMAWWRSCYKRWWRKYYTWAARRRKYCMAWKSMMYYMRKTKKTTKSMWTWAMMARGRARKKSMRRMMRRWTWMMMSKKRWYMMCCMWTWRGSYWAAAAWTYCYWAAARSMARSMAAAAAAMCCYKGGKKGSYKRWKSYTTTKRAWTWAWWAWWWWRRAARRWTKKKRAMCMWYMWKGKTKGGKTWWKGKYCMAMYWWTTWMYKRMYTTWMMAAAAAWKGRWTTYMWKRMMMYWWTTKGGSMMMMCMWYCMWTYYKGRAAAWTKRWWWTTTTYYKRWKSYTTTKSYYYKGGGKKSMMYKGRARRWWWYCYWWYCYKKYSSYTTTYYTWWYMMMRKWRRWKRAAWWARSYYYTKSYYYTYMMYTTTTTTYCCCCCCYKKYYKKTKKYYWAAAAMMARKTTKSYKSYTYYWWYYTKRWWWKSMRSYTTYCYYMAWTTTKKWRKTKSCYYMMMAAWKKKGGSCMAAWWMMRSMAAMYYMARRMMRRWWAARSCMRRAAWKKWMYYMWTYMRRWTWAAARKKRAWYCYTTTTYYKSMARSYKKKKWRKYCYTTYCCCMARSYKSCMRRAWTKRRKYMAWKGRMMWKKKGRAWYMMMRRAWWARGKKRRKTKGRARRMMMYYMMMAARRWYMWYMAMYYCYKGSCCYKSCCMRRMCSKYCCYKRRKYYKRRSCCMWTKKYYKRAWWMYTYYTKGRMYKKKKYMWKSYKGKKSYKKKKYCMMYTYCCYKGGGRRSCYKSYKRARKWRSCMARSMMCCYTTKRRKKRAAAAMCYTTWAMYWMCCYTTKRRKKRAAAAACCTTTTCCTGTTATCTAACCGAAACCTCCTCTGGCTCAGCTTCATGCTGTTTCCTCCAGCCCTGTCACTGGTCACGAGTGAAGAGAYCAGTGCCTGCCCCTCCTCTTCCCCTCATGAGGAAGCTGTGATGAGGTCTCCRCTCAGTCTCATCTTCTCCAGAATGAGCAGACCAAGTGACCGCAGCTATCCGTTGTGCAGTTTCCCTTTAGGATCTCCCAGGTGAGATTCTGTCCACACTGGGCTGAAAAGAAAGTTCACGGKGGCTAGACCATTGGTAATGAGAAACAAATTCTTCAAATAGGATGTAAAAAGTATATCCTGGTAAGTAAGTTCCTTTATACACAACAGTTTGTGAACATATAATTAAAATCTCATTCAACTATGAGCTTGATTTATGGTAGATGAACTTAGGAATATACAATCAAGTTCCAGTCTTGCCTATTTAATTGATTGGTGAGAAAGTAACTAGTTGTAATGTAATAAAACTGAAAGCAACAAATGTTTTCAAAGTGTTCTTATTTGTCTTGGGATATGGATTATAATATATATGCAGGGTRACCCTCATTTTTTGCAGGATTCCAAGATCCAGGCTGCTTTTCACACATGGCTCTTTTTTTTTCCTCCATAGTAAATGTGTCTTTTTCAACAGAGGCTCAACATATTCAGGCTTGAAATCTTAATCATTGATAGCACTCAGACTGCTTTATTGTCTATTTTTCCCAAGATTACCATCACTTTCTCCCTTTTCCCAGAAAAAAATATGGCTGCTAGTGTCATCTCTCTTCAGAGATGCAGAATGTTGCTGTATATTGTTCAGTTACAGATAATAAATATAAATATGRTATCTAGAGAGAAGTAGCTGAAAGGTATACTGTATTTATTCTTGAACTTCAAGAAAAGTACAGAGTAATACAATTGCCATTGTCCTTGCCTTCGGTGCTGAAGCATTATTTTTAMTTTGAAAACTTCCTTCTTAGAATAAATTGCATTGTTAGAAGACAATATTGGTAGAGGACAGCCCTCGTGCTGGCAGCTTTCCTAAATCAGAATGGCTGAATGTGCCTAATATGTTTTGGCAGTGAGGATACCTTGCACTACTACCAGAGAAGCTGTGAATGTCCCTTCCCTGAAAGTGTTCAAGGCCAGGTTGGAAGGGGCTGTGAGGAACCTGGTCTGGAGGAAGATGTTTCTCCCCATGGCATTTTTGGGTCCTATAATGTGCTAGAGCTCAATGAAAAATTAACAGCAGAAGCATCTCTGGTGGGAGGTGGGAGAAGTGGGAAGGCATGACTAGGAAAATGCAACAATGCAATTTCAAGATGAGGCTTAAAAGCCTTTTTGGGGAAAGATCCAAATAAGGYGGGCAGTAAAATCTCCAACATGATGGTAGCAAGGATTAGCATTGCCTAGCAGCTATTCATTTTACTATTATATAGGAATTATAGTTGTGTGGCAAACCATGCACAGGGAGCAATTAGTGGATAAAAATAACATAAATCCAAAAAAAGGTGGTTGGAATCCAATCTAACTTCAAAAACTCTTTTTTGTCTAACTAGCTAAATTGAATCAGCTATTAATAATTCAGTAACCTTCTGAAAGTTGCAGCTTACAGAAGTGATGTAGTCTTGATATGCCCAAAAATCAGTGTTCTAAAAGRATAAGCAAAAGTTTCAGACTACAGAGGTTTCTTGCTGCTTATGGGTTCTTCACTGGAAAGRAAGTAGCAGGTATATGTTGGGATCTCACTCTTGACATGGGATTCAAGGTAAGACTGGATAGACATTACATCGTAAGTAGAAAGTTCTCCAGTTTCAAACTGACCCATGTATCTAAATCAATTTGTTAACTGTATTTTCAGGAATTTAATGAATAAACCTTGTGTCATAATATACGTATGCAATAGTAGATGTTGTTAAGTCCAACAAATCTCTGCTGAGTAAAGATCTTCTTGGCTGACAGCATGTTTGGAAGTACAGCTGAGCCTGTCAAAGAGCTGAGGGCTGACACAAGGACCAGTTGTGCTCCTCCTTCTGCCTCCCAGTTGAGCACCTTCCTTTCTGGGTTCTAGAACAGTCTCGCCATGATGGGGTCCTRTTCAATGGTTCATTTATTCAATGAGCTGAGCTGGCAGAAGATAGGGTACGGTTGTGTAGTTTAAGGTTTGGAACTGGTTCACTGCAAGTGAGACAAATSTTGAGGCATTATTAGTATAAGGAGTACATTGGGATCACTTGACTGCAGCTGGTGGTTAGTTTCCTTTAACTGTAACATGAAACTGCCTCTTCCTGGCAAATAAAAATATGCATGTACATAGATACAAATAAGTTATAAAGAAACAGTGAAGGGTTARGCTGTATCAGGAGAACTGAACATGAGATGGACATGGCTTCTCTGTCTTCATATTTACAGACATTTGTTGTCRCTTCCCTTTTGCTGTTTTCTTCCTCTTCTCCCCTAGGATTGTTTCATTTCCAAGCGGTATGGCCCAAATATTCCATCAATGACCTAAGCCAGTCCATCTCTGGACAGTCAGGGGAAGAGGGAGCCCTGTGCCATTGACAGAAGAGGTGAATACTGCAGAAAGGCACATGCTTGAGGACTGTGACTTTAGCCATGGTTGTGTGCAGGGGGTGTACTGAGCAGTCCTATCATGCCTCTRTTTTGTTAACAAGAGGCCCAGAAACAGATCAAATACTGGTCTCATTGCTGTCTGAATTACTTAACTGATAGCTTGCTGCCTGGCCCTGTTTTGGACCATACCACCTTAYTTGCTGTGTCAATGTGTCCTTAAAAATATGGACACTTGCCTGACTGGCTTTTATTTAGCGATGTAGACATAACTTGTGTGATTAAGAGAAAAATCTCTGGGGGTAAATGATTTACATATCCCACAGCAGAAATGTAATCCCAGTCCTTTTAAGCAATAATCACCTTTCATACTCCCTCTACTGAGTCAAGAAATTCAGTGTGCCGGACTAGGGTGAAGGCTCCCCCATGTCTTGTGACTGATGTGAGTAGGTTTTGCCTCTGCAGGCATGAGGTCTCAGTTGTCAGACCATGAAGGGGCTGGGTTGTTGGCTGAGGACTTAAATCACAGTCAAACACAATATATGTATGCAGAGAATGTTGCTCAGCTAGTAGTTAATAAACCTGATCTTTGGATTAAAATTACATTTACTATCACAGCTGTGAATCTGGCTGAAGTTTTGGATCAGGTCATGGAGTGTGTTTCCATGCTTATTTTCCTTCTGTCAAATCAGCTATTGATAGAAAAGGGAATTTTGTCTGACTCATTGCATAATAAATCTTCAGGTCACATGCTGACACCCTTGCATTCTAGATACCTTGGTATRTAGGATCAACCTGAAATCCTACTGCAGGTAAATTAATAATGAGGATGTGACCTCAAAAAAAACCARAAACATCTGGACTCTCATGCATGTTTGGAAATGAAATTTTCTGAGATAAAGGTACCACTAAATAGTGAAAGTGCTAAAAACTTTGAAACAGTATTAAAGTTAGTATATGGTTTCATGTTCCTCTTGTAAACTTCTTGGATAGGATTGTGTGAAGGAGCTGACTTTGCTTTAATTAAGGCACAGCAGAAGGCAGTGTTCTGATGTTGCTTTAATTACAACAGAAGGAAAAATAGCAATAGCAGAATGTACTTGAGTAGTAATTTTAGCAGGTACATGGGCAGTAATAAGAAATCTCATTCTTGCTTATCATTGTCAACAGGGGGGACATTGTTTCTTCAGCTCTTTCCAGTGAATCACCAGATTGTCACCAATCAGTCCCCAAGTGCTATTCTAATAACACAGGTTGGTGAGATGAGCAATTTTCTGATGTACTCTATCTTTCATTTTAAAAGGTGTTCATTTAAAATGCTGTTTTCCAGTGGATAATATGGGAAATTAACTTCGTCCGTCCTCCTGTTGCCACCACAGACACATAATTTCTGGAGAGTAATATCTCCTGGACATGCACACTGCAGAGATATCCACCACTGCATGTCAGCACAAAGACTACAATTGCAGTCATACTGATTCCTGTGCAATARCCAGTGGGAAAAAAGAAACCTGAGATGAATCTGGAGGCCAGAAATGCTTATTAAGTGTCCATATAAAAAGGATGTTCATTTGGAACGGGGAGTAAATGGAGCTGACTGATAAACATAATAGGACAGGATTTCTGTCCATTTTAAGATGCCCAAGCACTTACCCCTGATGAGAGGGAGTTCAGACTGGTCACCAGGGCTGAACATTAAGCAGTGAGAGCATGTTCCAGTTTGGTGAAGGTTTTAATTGCAGTTAAGGATAAAGGCTCAAATTATTTTAAATGTCTCTTTGGATTCAGAGCTGAAATTAAAATTTCAAAGAAAAAAGTGATCTTCTTTTTCAAACTCTAAAAAATAGACATATTCTTATGTAAAGAAAGAAAAAGCTTTCCTTGTAAAACACACAGGGTGAAAACTACTTCACCCATACACTCACACTTCTGCATAGCAAGCCCTCTGTCAGAGGTGTTTCAAATACATTTGAAGGAACAGTGTTAGCAGTTAGAAAGACAATGTCTGTAGGATGTCTAAGTCCTGGGACCCACTGAATTTAAATGTTTTAAAGAAATTTCTTTCTTTTTGAGATAAAGCATGAAGGGGTRAAAAAATGATAACTAATTCCAATAATTTGACATTCCTATGTTCCTATCTCTTTTCTGATGTTGAAGCTAAAACCTCATTTGAAGGTGAAGTAGTGCCTTTTAAGCTGGACAAGGACAGTGAGCACGTTATGGATGTACTTCACAGAGCAGTTGAAAAAAACAATCAATTCAAATGAATTCCCCTTCCTTCCTCATTCTGGTACCCAAACATTTAATTGACTCAGCTACAGCTGTTGTGAAATGTCAGTCTAAAATGTTAAAACGAGATTATTGGAAATACTTCTTGAAATCTCTTGACTACAAGTAGGCAAAAATAATCCAGGCTATAATTTTATAGCACAGTGTTAAAAATTGATTATATTTAACTCAGATTTCTTTACCATGCATAACTTGTGTGATCTTTGCACAAAAAGCAGTCATTTATCTGTTCAGTGGTGCCCGTGGGATGGAAGAAAACATTGCATATCAGGGYTGAAATGTGCAGTCTGTATCACAAGAGTTCATTGACAGGTGCTTGGAATGACAGTCATATCTCTTGAATTCAAAGAGGGACAATGTTTCTCTTGACCATGATGACTGAATTTATTAAATGTCTTTTCAGTCTACTTAAATAAATTAATACTAAAAGGAACTTTATTGAAAAAAGTCGGTGCTAAATGAACACAATTTACTAATGCAGCTGATTTCAAATAAATGTGACATTTTTGTGTCCCTGGCTTGGTGAAATTTAAGATTTTTTTTACTCTAATTGTCTCTAAATGTTTATTTGGAATGTATTACTTATTAAAGATGCAAATGCACCATAAAAAAAAAAGCCTTAGAGGGTAATAGCAGAACTATAGCTATGAATTCAGAGGAAGAAAACCACAGCAATTCCTTAGTTTGTCTCTTCCCACACTAACTTTAAATGCTGATTATTTAACACACTAATTCAGCCTTATTAGTCATATTAAAACTTTACGTAAAATCTTATGCTCAACATCTTAACATATTGAGACAACAAGGGATAAAATCTCTTTGAAATGGCTGGGGAGACATTTGCTTTATATTCTAAAATGAATTTTTATGAAACTCCTACATGTGAATGAGATGTTGGGCTAACAGCTCTTTTAAATACTCTTGTGAACTAGCTTTAAAAACCAGTGCTTGCTTTGCAACCACCTCTACACAGCACAGATTGAATTTTCATGCAACACTTTCCTGTGTCATGTTGCATAAGTCACTGGATTTTAAACTTTTTCTCCAACAGATGTTTTGGGTGACTTGTGTATCAGACATCTTTGACAATAGGAGGAGAATAGTATTTCTCTGCAGCACAAGAAATTCAAACAGTAATTAGTTTATTTTACAGTGTATACAATTTGAAGTAATACATTGATTAAAAGGATTTGCATCAATGGGAAATGGAGCCTGTCACCTATAGGCAGAAGCTTGGGAATTAAGTTCAAGTAAGGATTTACATATTTTGGTGTTTTCACTTTGCTAGCTACTTACATGTTTTCTGCTCTACCAAAAGTGAAATGGATGCTGAGATTTTCTGTACAATTGGAGCAACTGTCCTCAAAAATCCAAAATACCCACCCACCACTCTTCATCCAAATTAGACAAATCTGAAGCATATGGGAAAGAGTAACTTAACT
>NW_026623303.1:550163-564786 GCF_030028575.1 Malurus melanocephalus | reverse complement strand
GTGGGGGTGGGGGGTGGGGTGAGGGGTGGGGAGGTGCAGGGAAGGGCATTTGCTTGTTTGTTCTTGGGTTTTATTTTTCTCCAGAACACACCACTTCTGGAAAGAGCTTGTACAAAGTTTATGCAAGCTGAATCCAAGCATGTCTTGACAGCAATACCCAAGAATCTTCTCATGATCTCCATCCTCTTCGGTCATTCCTTTTGTTTCTACATAGCTGTGGTCCCATAACTGAGGTGGAGTTTTTTTCTGTGTTGACAGACAAGTTTCCATTTTGTCACACAGAAAAAGGGCAGTGACTGGGTTGCCATTATGGGAGAGGTGGATCAGAATGTGTTAAATCTAGTGGTTTAACATTATCTGTGATAAATATCTGCCTAGAATGTAAGAACCAAATGCYGCAGTATTTTCTAAAAATAAATAACAGCTTGGTTTTTAAGGCRGCTGTAAGCTCAGGAGAAGATGGAAGTAGCAGATGGCTGTTCTGGACATTGTTTGAGCTCTCCCTCTTTCTGCATGCCCTGTGTGTTGAGGTATCTAACATGAGGTCTAGATTCTGGTAAAGTCCTGCTGTGGATAAACCTCAACTGCCTGTCCCAGCRCTGAGTACCTGGGACATGGTGACTGTGCACACAACTGCGACCGGAAAAATGAGGGACAGGACACACCACGGCAGGTCCATTTTCCTCCTGGGTGCCCTGAGGTGACAACTGCACATGCAGAAGGGAAATTTGCTCTCCAGAATGCATCTCTGTCTGGAGTATAGATACACAGAGTTAAATTGATTTCTTGAGTTTCTTGATATGTTTGCACTTAACTGATAAAAATAAAGAGTCTCCAGCTGACTAAAGGAAGAATTTCTAATAGTCATATCCCTTTAAAGTGAATCACCATTGGCAAAGTTCTGATGAGGAAATACACAATTCTCTTCAATATATGTAAGTCAATTGTCACCAGTTTATCCTTTTGCCTTGAGGAAGGCCTGTAACATCAAACAGYACAACTCGAGTCACAGGACACATTYACTGGTTGGTTGCAATCAAGATAAGGTTTGGACACAATGGTAGGTTTGAATTTGTAAAATCCATGGGCTCCTTCTCTAAGGGTCTGAGAAATTGAACCATGACACATTAGTAAGCTTAAAGTCACTTAATTCCTACTCTCCACTGGGAGAATTTTAGAGGTCTGCAAATTAATAATGTTTGAAATCAAACTGCATTAGGTCATTATATAAAATGAGGGACAGAAGGATGATAGAAATACATATTTCAAAACTTTATTTGGAAATCTTAGCCCTTTGTTGGAAATGTAAAAGTRTGCAAGTTAAAACAGTGACCACTGTKTCTTCAGAGTATYGGCAGAACAAGTGGTCCAGCCTGCRCTTTCAAAATGAAACAGAATGTCCAGAGAGGGCCAAAGGCTTGCCTGACACCTAAGGGASGTAGAGGAAGGAAAATAAACGCTGGATACTGTCTGACTGTTARTGTCAGCCTAAACACAAACAGCCTGGATACTGTTGAGATTACTTGTATTTTAGCTGCTGTATAATTAATTCATTTAAGCCCAGAGAAATGCTTTTGTCATTTTAAATCTAAATAAACCCCTTTATCCATTAGGGCAGGATGCAGCATTTTGACTTGTGTGCATTTTATGAAAGCTAGGACATTTAACTGAATCTCCAGGCGGACAGCTTTCCTGCTGCAGTTTACCAGCAAAAGCAGAACTCTTTACCWGGCAGCAGCACTGTCCTGGAAATGCCTTTCCGGCATCACTACGGCAGCTTCTGCTGGGCATRGCATGACTCAGACATCAGCAGTCCCTCTCCTGGCCAAGTGTGTGAACAGCTATTGCTTGAGCACCAGGAGATATTTCCTTTTTTTTTTTCTCCCCTTGATACTTTTCTTGCTTTGTGCCGCAGTAAGGCATATATTCTAACTTCGAGTTTTATGAACGTCCTACTACATTCATCCCTGCATTTTCTTCTTTTACAAAATCATAAAATAACGTTTTGCAAAAGYTTTTCTGTATTTCTGATTCTTAATTCTGCTTAAGGACCTGGAAGTGAGTTGATAGAGGTTGTAAGCTACTCCATTAACTATTCCATAGTAATAACAGCCCAAATTGTAAACTGTTTGTTCTTTGTATTTAACCWTACCTATTTGTCTTCTTTAACTCATCAAAGTTAAAAAGAAGGCTGTAGAATTCATTGGGAAATACACTGCCTTGTGAGACAAGGAAGAGAGGGGGGATTCCTGACCACTGAGACTGGCTKTGACAAATGATCCTTCTGTAGGAAATACACAAATATCCAATCCACCTTTAATATAACAAAACAGTATCCATTCCATCTAGTAAGGAAGCYTTTTCAATGGAGTAAATACTTCTGTGCCTCTTTCACCTTTGTAAAACTGACTTATTTCTACTAAAAAGCATTTTTTGTTTTACATTTTCTTGTTTCAATGACATACAMTTCTATGTCCAGGTATCTCTGAATCTCTGGTTTCTACTTTTAGCCTTAGATATCAAAGTTCCTAAYTGAATTAATGAGATAATTTTCTTTCCTTATTATGGTCTTCTATTAACCTTTCTCATTTCTCTGAGATTTATTATCTATTCTTTGCTCGCCAGTGGCTGGAATACATTTGCCATTTGCTCTTGAGAGTTCTGGGTACAGTAAGAAGGATATGGATTATAATCACATTCATTCTTAAATGACTTTGCTAACATTTTTCTTTCATTTTTTATTTTCCATCCCTTTTGGATGGAAATGAACAATGCATATCTGCTTGATCAAAATCAGGCTTAATCAATCACAGTTTTTTAGTATATATAAATATAAAAAATGGCTCATTCTCTCTTATACAGAAATAATAAATTTGAGGTAGTAGTATTTCAAAGAAATTGCAGTGATGTGGTAGGGCCAGTAATTTTTAATATACAGTGAAATGATAATGAGATGCTGTTTTATTAATTTTTTTATGAATACTTTGACAGTTCTGTAAAAATACTCTCAGAAAATCTCTGTTCTGCAGAAAATCTCCAAACTTGATCTTCACTCATGCATACATTTTCATGAACATTGAGAAACCTCACTTGTTTCTGACTTCTGTGAGTGCATACTTTACTCTTCTGGGATATTCAGAATACATGTTGTTACAAAAATATACAACTGTGATGTCACTGATTCCATATCAAGCCTTAAAGAGAAAATCCTAAACTCATGAAACAAGGGAAAGAACTGTAGTTTGTTCCCTATGACCTTCGGAGGAAGGTAGAGTTTGTCTCAACCAACTAAGACATCTCAAAAAAAAAAAGGTAATTTTGGTATCTAAAAGCTCTAGAGCAGGCATAATATTATATCTTATTCATAACCATAATGAGCTGACATAGTGAGGTTGCTTGGAAAAGGGCAGGTTTCATGTGCAAGGAGTCAGTACACATTATTTGTTAGCAAATATTCTGCARGACAGCTCTGTCCAAAAACTGGATAGTGGTGGTATTTAAATATCTGTGCAATAGATGCTACCAGTGTTCCCAAACTAACATTCAKCAGCAGTGCCTGTAGGCTCTTATGATAAAGTGTGCTCCTCTGTTTTGTACCATATTTATTATAAAATTATTGCTGTAGTTCATTAGATTTTGCGTTTTCTTCTACCATCAAGCAACAGTGCTGAAAAATTCAAGATGTATAGAAGCAAAACACCTCACTCTGCTCCTGACTATAGCTTTCCCAGCTACAGAAAATACATTTGAAGATGATAAAAGAGGGATTTCCAATATTTTCAAAGTTTAATCAAAGAATGAGAAATATATMCCAAAACAAGCAAGCATCAAGAAAAATGATGCTCAAACAGCTGTTTTCCTCCCTTTTTCTTACTAACAGTTGTGTTTTTCTCTCTCACAGTCTCCTATTGCAGCTGTTCCACTTTGCTAGAAATCCTCTACTTTCATGGGTACATCCTCTCCAGACCTGCGGTTACCCATTCCTTTTGTCCTTCAGCAGCAACATCTCTTTTTTGCTTTGGTGTTTCCTAAAGACACCTAATCAGAGCTTCCTATTTCTCTTTGCCCCTCTTTCTTCAGCCCTCACTTTAGCAGACACAAGAAAAAATCTCTTGGCATTCTTCTGCAATACAAGAAATCCTGTCTTCTCCATGGCCCTTTTGGACAGATGTTCCAACTTTCAATTCCTTCTGAAACACCCTGAAACCACTCTGAAACACCCATTTAAAAACCAATCATTATTATTCCTGCAGGACCACATAAGCATCTTATACTGAGGTACTAAAACTTTATTTCTCCTGCAAAAATCTTCCTGGTGTGTGTTAGGAACACAATTGCTTTACTGCGCAACTTCACGTCTTTGTTTCTGATTAATGAACACTGAATTTAGCAAGTGTCAAAGAAGCTGTTTGCAGGCATGGGACTCGCTGACACAGCGGGAGCATCCATCAGACACAACAACCTAAGGGGTACCCAGAATATCTGGACCCTGCACACGTTCCTTTGGCCATCTCCCTGTGTCCATGCCCCTGTTCATAGTGCAGGARTGGTCATTAACTCCCGAGTAGACTTTGAGGATCTTGAGGAATCTTTCCCATCTGTGAACACAATGAAAGTTCTTCCATTCTCTTTTCCAGTTCTTTGTATGCACAGATTTATTTCTGTTCCCCTTGCCTTTGATGTTTCATGCCTTCTGAAAAGAATATAGTCATTCACAAAGCCTTAACTATTCAAGGCCATAAATGCTTCATTTTAAACTGTTACCCTTGAAGTCTTTGAAATCCTCCCCAGTTCAGCATTAATTTTCCTGGGTTACTTGACTTGAGTTAATTAGTTCCCTGTGCTCAYTGCCCACATCTTTGATTTGTTTTAGAGGTTTCCTTACTTGCTCAGAAAAAGATTTCTTCTTTCTGCATGAGAGTGAAATGTAAAAATGGTCTTCAGTATTCTGCAAGATTATTAATTCAGGAAGATGAAAACCATATTGTCATTCTCTATTGGGAAACCTATTATTATATCACCATTAAGTTCTGATTAAATATACATTGTCCTTGTATAAATATATTATGTTAATAGTCCTTCCATGTTCTTATAATACTTCAGGATTATTCCAAAACCAATACATGTAGAAAATTACATTTTTTTTAGTTGATAATGTATTAATTTTCCTCTGCATAGTCCATCAGATAATAGGTACAGGAATGAGATTGTGGAACATATGCAAAACTTTAGATTTTAAGTMAGTTTCATAAATACTGTGCGAAAATCATAAAGTTTTTAGGGGGACTCATCCTGATACATCCAGTATAGAACAAGCTGCAGACAAATCTGGGTTAATGGCACTAAAGCCATAGAGTTACGTACCATCAAGTGTTCATCAAGCAACTTTTGTTGCTCATATTGCCAAATTCCACACTGTTAATAGAATCTGAACTACTTTGAAGCTTCTTCACATTTCTCCCCCAAACACTTGCAGTATACAAATGTTCTTACTCAAACACAGGGATTTGGGTGGAATAGTGTGCTTGTCCCTGCTATTCTTCTGTGAAATATATTGAAAGGACTCACCTTCAAATCAGTCTGAAGTGAAAACCCTTGCAAAGAATTATGGGCCCTGTGGAAGTGAAGAGATTTGGTTGGGGTTTTAACACTACAGCTTGGCTTGCCAGTTGACTGGAATGAAGATGTACATAAAAACTTGAGGAAACACTGTAACAATATGCAACTGATTGCATATGATTAATGTTTTACAAAGTGTATTTTGACAGAGTTGTAGTACAAAACATATAAAGTAATGARAACTGCAAACAAGCAGACTTGTTTAAATAATGTGTTTGAATAGTATTCAGGATCTACCTAAATTTACTCTTTCATTTACAGCCAAATAAAACCATATTGTGTCATTTGAGAAGACTTACATGGCTTTACAAGTACTGTTTATATTTTTTGAGTCTTGTTCTCAATGCTGCTGGTGTGTTAGTGAAATACAAAATTCATTAGCAAAATATTTTTTTCAATTTAGGGGATGGAACATGAAAGACTCATTTTGCATTTAAAATAATGTTCACAAAATTAAATGAAAAGTATTAATACAAATTAGCTTTGAAATAGTAATTTTCCCAGAGTTTTGTTGATGTAACAGAGGAGCAACTTGAAGCGTGAGATATTTTTCTTAAAATTCAACAGGCTGGTAGAAAATGCAGGAAACTGAGAGGAAAATTACCCTGAAAAAGAAAGATGATTGGTAAGACACGTGTATTTAAATTAAAAAAACAACTTTTAATATCTTTGAATAGCTTGATCCATTTGTTTGGGTTTTTTTTAAATAAATTATAAGAATTAATTAGASGAAAGCACTGTGTTTATACTGAAAAATAGACCTGCTGTTGTGCAAAAAAAAAAAAAAATAGTATCCCCAGTTTCCTGAATGTATTCATGAGGGATTGGATTGAGTAATATAAAAGAAAGAAGAAAGATGTTTTCTGCAATACAAACTACTCCAGTGAAAATATGTGAAAGCTACACGTCTGCCAAATTGGGCTGCAGGTAAATTTCTGACAAAAACAGTGCACAAAAAGTATCTTGCATGTTTTCTTCAATTTCTTGAATGCAAGCTTTGTTGGTGTTTTTTGGTAGACTGATCTCTTAGTTAGCTACCTATTTTAATGTAGGCTTTAAGTTCAGTGTAATAGAAAGGTCCTTATACAAACAGAATCTTCTGCCAGTACTTTAAAATTTCTAAAACTAAATAAGACTTCATTCAGCTACATTTTTTTTTTTCCTTGACGAGAAACTGATTGGGAATTGTAACAGCCACCTACACCTTTTTTTACTGTGTAAATAATCCTGTTGGGCAAATACATAATTCAAAAAATACACAGGCGAGGATATGACAATATGAGGTTCCTGGTGAAATGTTGCCTGTGTTAAATGGTAAGCAAAAGAGAGGAGTAGGAATTCCGTGAGTCTAAAGTTGGAAGTTTAAGATGTGTGACTTGGTAAATTGGATTTAAAAAATTTTCTTCCATTGCATCCCAGATCACTGTCCCTCTGCCTCTGGTGTTTGTGACAACAGATTGAGGTGCTTAGGGAGAGCCAGCACTGGGGACGATCTTGCCCCAGCTACCAAGCATGTTTGTGACATCTGGCCATGCCTGCTTTCCAACAGAGTGACAATCTGGGGTTAGCTAAAAGCATCCTTCATCAGATATGGTCCTGCACTCCCCAGACAAGGGAAGGGGCTGTCCCTGTGCCCCCACAGCATCCCTCAGGGCATCCCAAGAAAAAGGGGCTTGTGATGTCCCAGATCAAGCCTCTGAAGCCAGATGGCACAGTCAGAAAATTGTGTGGAGAGAAAAGGGAAACTCAAACAGGGAAGAGGGGACTGTTGCCATGTTCCCAAAGTGTGGCATGCAACTTTGTCCACCCATGCCAAGGACTGGCCAGGCCAAGGTGAGAACCTCTCCAGGTTTTAGATAACAGAGACAATCCGATTGAGCTCAGAGCACAAAGCCAGGTGCCACAGAATTAATTAAAAAGGACATAACAAGCTCTCTCTTCTCAAATAATCTTGGTAATGTTTAATAAACTCTTACTCTGGGCACCCCTTTTAGTGTGGGAAACTTGAACAGCACCATGTGGAGTTTTTGGATAACACAGTGCTTACTTTGAGAGTAGAGAGTAGCATATTATTTTTATTGCAGATGCTCTCTTATGTCTAGCAGTTGCTACCCAGATGCTCACAAATACAATTCTGTGTTGACATAAACTATCTGCCATATGAAATTATTTACACATTCTCACTACATCAGTGAGATATGAGGGCAGCTATTTTTCCTTCAAAATCCCTTTGCACTTACAAGCAGTTTTGACTCAGCTTTGTGGAAATGAATATTAAAATGCAGCCCGGTTTTCTCCCTCTTTGGAGCATGGATGGCTACTGCAGACTCACATATGAAGGAGAAAGCATGTTTTGGATTCCCCTAGTGAGTCATCACTCTTTCATTGGTGATTCATTGCCTGAAAGGAGAGAAAGGTAAAACAGGACTATTTATATGAACTGTCATCCATTTATCTGGTTATTTATTTACTTTAGCCCGGAGCATCCCCAAAGCAATGGAATGCAGCTGTATGACAGTGGCTGAAGGCTGAAGCTTTTTCTCAGGCTCTGGGCTGTACTTGGCACTTGCATGTAGGGAAGTGAGTGCAGATGAGATAGAGACCCTTCATCCACATGAAGATTTCTTTTATGGAAGTATGGAAGAGTAAAGAACAGGTTCATGCTGTTTAGGTGCATGCTAGGAGCACTCATTGGGTAAATCAACCTCCTGCAGCAGGGCAGGCTGAGAACATACCTAACCAGCTCATCAGGACCTGGGGTGGTTCTCATCTGTCCAGCTTGGAAGCTTCCTGATCTCTCTATCTGTTGGTGCAGCAAGGGGCAATTTAGGAAACTGCAATACACAGAGCTGGCACTGAAATCTAGCAGTTTGTTTAGGCAATTGTCTTTACTAAAATTTAAATGTCATCCTGCATAATATGACATCTGCAGTGTGCTGAAAAGCTAAATTCTTCTTTTAAATGCATAAAAAATACTGTAATGGCATTAATTAACCCAGATATATTTATATATAGCTCCATGCTTCTGCAAAATGTGAGCAGACTGTTACAAACTACAGCTACACCCCTAAGCAATTATATGGTTTATATTTTTTTTCCAAAAAACATGGGACATAGCACAACACTTTTCCTCCTAGGCTTCATGGATGAAGAAGTTATGTTTGTGTTAAGTATGGAGCAATGTGATTTTTTTTGTTGTTCTTGTTGAAGCTAGGCAAGACATTTCATGTTACAACTGTCTTTGGATTATTTGTTGTTAGTGATAGAAGAACACCTTTGTGTGTGTTTTCGCTAACATTAGTCAAAGACAGGAGGAATCTCTTTGAAGTCCTGGGAGGCAGAATCATTTTTAAAATGCAAACTTTTTGCCACCCAAGATAATGTAGTCTTGGATCAGCAATAAAAGCTTTCCTGACTAGGAGYAGTTATTGAACAGACTGCTAACTGAATTCTGGCCATTTTTTTGAGCAGCACTGAAATTAGGCCAAAGGATGAAATTTTTAATAAGGAATTTAGAAAAGCATCAATTTAAAATAAATTTAAAATTTAAATGCCTTCTTAGTAGGAGTAAACACCTCATGRTTATTTTCTGCTCAAAACCTGGCACTGCCAGAACTGCCAATTTCAGCAATTTTGAGGCAATCTGAAGGTCTGTATCATACTTCTTGTTCTAGACTTGTGCTTGTTTACAAAAGACAGTACTTTTTGAACCAGTTTATCTGAAAAGTTCATCACTTCTTAATCCCTTTGTCATATTATACTCCATTTAGTTTTCTGCTTGTTTTTACTAATCTTTCATGTTACTGAATCTCCAGAAGAAGAATTTAAGTAATTAACTAAATATGTAAACATAGAAATATCACTGCTCAATTGTGTCWTCTGCCTACAGCCTGCATTATGGTAGGAGAAGAAGATGTGCAGGGGCACATTCTCTAAGAAGTTGTCTGAAGCCCTGAGGATTAGGCAAATACTTGGGTCATTGATAAATTCATGTGTATCAAACATTATTCAGGATGGCCAGTGTTAGCCAGTGACAAGGGGAGATGAGGCTTTTGCAGAAATAAAGATAACCATTGACAACTGAATCCTTATTTTACCAGGCTGTAAAGTCAGCACCTGGCAATTTTGTAGGTAACACAATGTGGCAGGAGTCTCATTTTTCCTTTCTTTGTATTCCTGGAAAATGGGTTGTTSATAACTGGCCCCACATCTGTAAAATTTTCTCTGGATATCAATTTCATTGTAGCAATAGAAAGGAATTTGGTTTTGAGCTTCAAAACAAATTAAAACAAAATATATCTAAAAGTAGTTCCATGTTGTAATGCTCATTTTTAGAAATTAAGTATATTTATATCTCTCTAATAAACTAGTACTACTTGCTCCAAACTGGACACCTGAAACATGAAACATCACAGATTGTTACTTTACATTAAAAAAATCTTTAGAGTCCAAGGGATACTTGAGTGAACAGCTGAAAGATAAACTGTATTTATGCAAATAACACAAAATTAATGATGGAATAATTTAATATATATTTTCGTTTTCAACATTCTGTCTTGCCTTCTCAAGCAAAGGTCTCATCTTGCTGTAAACACATTTTTAGCCATGGCKTTAAAACAGAAAACAGGAATTTGCAGATGAAGAAAACTTGCTTTTATCTCAACTCAGACCAAGAGTGATTAGCCAGGTCTATTTACCTGAGCTCTCCTGTCCCAGCTGGTGAACRTGTTGTATTGACCTCTGTCACTTGTCTTACATTTCTCCTGCCACGGAAGATCTGCTCTAAAAGGATGATGCAAGGTTCACTACTCCTGATAGGCAGCAAGGATCCTCTGCTCACTCGTTTGGTAGATATCTGTGTGTTTGGAGAAAACTAAAAATCCTCATGTGGTATTTAAGGTTCAAATCTGGGAGAAGTATAATCCTGGGAAAGAAGAAACATTCGTCAATATTTAAGGTGGGAAAACTCATTTCAATTTCCTGTTTGCTGAACTTCTCAGTGCACATTGGAAAGTAACTAAAAGCTGATTACACACAGCTGAAATCAAGCTGGCACTGGCCCTTTGCTTTTGCTCCTCAGTCAAGAAGACTGTGAATAGCCAGAGCTTTTGGACAAATACAGTAACTCTTCCCAAACCATAAGTGTCACAGTCAGATTGAAAACTCTCAGAGCTGCTCATACCCTTACAACACTAGGTACTGCATAAAGCTGTATGATTTTTCTTGCTTTCTTATTATATTAGCATCTAGTGTTGGATGGTGTATCTCAAAATAATTTCAACTCTCTGAGAAATCTGTGCTGTAATTTTGCTTAAGGAGGAGGAGTTTTGGACACCTGAGCCTTCTCTTCTAATAGAAATCTGATTTCCATCAACATTCTACAGGGCTCCTGAAAAAAGCCACCTTCTTTCTTTTTTCTCAGGTGAGCAGTCATGTACCTGCATGATGAGACAGTCTAGGGACTGACTAGGTCAAAAACTAATTCACCCCTTCAATGTTTAATTACATCATTACTTASAGAAACAAAATAACATACATGTTTAAAATTACATAGAAATTATGTCTTGGCTACATATCACAAACACTTGAATTTATGTTTAACATAAATAGAATTTTTAAAAGGATAAATAAAAGTCTACCCAAAAAAACCCCTCACATTAAAATATGTTTTATGCCTTTCTAGAGATAAAAACACTTATAAAAAGCACAATTAGTACTAAAAAAATGCACTGCTTATCACATACAAAATTTTCTGATATATCACTTCAATTTTCACACATATGCATCACTTCATTGAACTCCAATGATTACTGTTTATATCCCTACTGCTYAGAGTGCTGCTGGCCTAGATATAAGGTTGGGGATTATTCTCAAGCAGTACAAAGTAAATGCTGATTACCTCAATCTGCCAAATTTTTTTCTGGAAATGTTATACTGTAGAATGTACCCCAGATCAGCATTGTGTGCTAACTTCTGTTTTGCATTACTTGATTATGTCCATGGCAGAAAATGATTATTGCCACCTCCCTAATGGCTACAAATAGGAGGTATTGTTTTTGAGTAATTTATTTTGCTTGAAGGATGGTGTAATTTTGTCATATAGATGATTCTTTTAAGCACAGTTTTAAARGAAGCATTCAATCTAGTGGTTTGCAGTCGGGATAATAACCAGCCTTGGCTTAGCCTCTCCTGCATTTCTATTACCTCTAAACTGTAAGAAGTGCTTATGAAATGTCACATACCTACCCTGCTATTCAATTTGTGCTCACAGAGGAAGTCATTCCAATCTCACAAAAGAATTCTGAAACATCATTTATCAGCCTGTGCAGGGTTTTGAGATCCTTGGCATGGGKGAATAATAGGATTGTGAGGTCCTTTGTTTGTTTTTAAGATTTTTTAAATATCAAAATGGGGATTTAATTCTATTTATATATTGCAGCAAATATAGCACAAAAGAAATAAGACTATTAAAGTAAAATATTTTATTTATACTTTGAAAGTGACAATTTGGAGACCTGCTGCATTTCTATGACTATTTCAAGTCCTATTCAAACCAAGGGCATGAATCCCCACCTTCCAGGGTKCTTGCATCAGGACCTGGGAGAGTCTTACAAACCTGGGTGAAATGTTGGAAGCTGCATATTACTTAGAGCTAATTGAAATTCTATAACGAATGGCAGCATTCAATGCCATACCACAAATAATAACGCAGAAGGTTCCCTGCTGATTGAACACCTGAAGGGGCTCAAGCACACTTTTTCCTAACCAACGAGAGCTAACACATCCAGCGTTTGTGAGCTATTCTTGTATGTAACCAAACAAAACAATAATACCCCAGCAACACAACAGTTTTCTCCCCAAATGCTTTCCAGTTCATCAGCAGCACAGGTTGTAAGTGTGTGGGACTAACAGAAAAAACATTCTCTTTGTTGGTAATTATATTGCCTCTGATTTTTCATGTTGCCATTCTAGTTAGTCCCTGTACTGAGCTTCCCTGAGATTTGGAATGCCCCCTAGGGCTGTCCAACTTGTTTAAAACAGGAATGAGGGGTTATTTTGAAATTTCAGCTCCGAAGCATGAYTTCAGTGCATGAAGCTATGGTGAATCTCAAAGAAGATCACAGATAACAATTGTGATTGGAGCCTAAAACCCAGCACATTTATCTTGAGAAAGTCTATGAGCACAAGCTCATTATTAATACATACCTACCCCATGTGGCCTTTGAAGAATGACAATATGCTATCACAGCAACAAGGAACCACTGTGACTGATTTCCTTAATTCATGTGTTTTTCTGTTTTTTGATGCAATTCACACATGAAAATTAGATTATAGTTTCAGTATTATGATTATTGGAAGTGTGTTTTTAGAAGGAATGCCATGCATACTTGTGGAAAAAAAAAACCCATTCTGCTTTGATTACATAATGTGTTTAATATAAGAATAAATCATGAAGACTTTTCACTTTCAGTGATTCTTTTTTCCCCTCCATTTTGGTATTTGTGAAGTCACTTTTTCTTAGGACAAGTAATTAAGACTAGTTTTCTTGAATGTGAGGGTTGATTCTGCATCTAGCATCAGTTATTAATTTCTAATATGTGGGACTTACAGGCAGATCCAAAGAAGACTTTAGATCGGCCATAGATGCCTAACTGACAACAAACAGAGCACATTTTCGCATCTGGACTGGGAAAGATGAGGGCCTTGTACCTTAGACACAGCCAGGGTTAGATGGCTGCTGAATGAGTGGTTTTAAGATTTGATTTTGCTCCTGTAATCCTTATCTTTGTCATTTTCCACATCTGGGTTGCCATTTGGTTATTCTAAAACAAAGCCATTCAGCTTATTCTCTCTCTCTTCCCAGTCTTATTCCAAGTTATGAAATATCTCAGAGTTGGAAGGAGCAAATTGTCTTGATAGCTCAAGTGTTTTTATTCCTTCTTTTGYTTCTCATCCTCTGCTGTGGCATCATTAAACCATCAAAAGAGAAGGAAAACAAGGACACCTCCAATGGCAAGCTGCAACAATCAGGAAGCAGAAATACCCCAATTCTATAGGTAACTGGAGATTTTTTTTTCCTCATTTTTTCCTACTTTTTTCTTTCTCCTTCCTCATTTTTTCTCCCCRCTTCCCTGCCCCCTTCCATGTCTCTGCATCCTATTTAATATGTTCATTATGGAACTAGTATTGATCCAGAACCGAACTTCATCCGAATAATTTCAGTTAAAACACAATAAGTGGGCCAGTGACATTAAGAGAGGATAATTGAGACGGTGCTTTGGGCAGTTAAGAGATTGAAAGGCAAAGAGATATGTGAAGATTGTTTTTTTTTTTAAAAAAAAAAAAAAAAAAAAAAAAAAAAAGCTGAAATACTATTGCCAGCATTATTTAATTATTTCCGAGTTAACAATGCAAAATGAGGGTACACTAAATATAAACTCTTATCTTTAATTATCAAGCCTGCCCTGTTCTACTTGTGCTGGAAAAACTGAAATCAATGGGACTGAATCCTAGCAGCGATCCAATTACTACCAGGACTGCTTATAGAAAAGGAGGGCAACGTGCTTTAAAAGACAATACAACAGAAAGTAATACAATTTGAGRGGGAAAAAAGCAAAAAGAACCCCGAGGTTTGTTTCCTTGTCTGCCTGCATCCTCAGCTCGTTTTAAATGATAGACTTTTCTTTTCCCTGCATTCCAATTAGACTGTGCCAATGGGCAAGTGGGGAAGGGAATGTTAATGAGGCAGCCGRGGAGCGGGGTGGGAGCCGGGGCTGGCGGCTCCCCG
This sequence comes from Malurus melanocephalus, assembly GCF_030028575.1. Taxonomy (NCBI): domain Eukaryota; kingdom Metazoa; phylum Chordata; class Aves; order Passeriformes; family Maluridae; genus Malurus; species Malurus melanocephalus. The sequence continues at coordinate 550,379 of NW_026623303.1, read as the reverse complement.
CGCCCGCCGCAGTCCAGGGCAGAGCGGCGCGGGTGCCGGGCTGTGCCCTGGCAAACACTCACTCGACCACGGGCGATTGRGAGCCAGAGGAGGGAGAGCCACGGAAAATGTGTTGTACCGTTCCGGGGAGCGCTTTTCGCCCCGTTCCTCGTTCTCGCACCGGCGACGCCGCCGTGCCTGTCCCCCCGCGCGGCCGCGAAGCCGCCCCGGGCCGGT
>NW_026623303.1:548847-549948 GCF_030028575.1 Malurus melanocephalus | reverse complement strand
GGGGCTCCGCTGCGCTCCGCAACTTGTCTCCCTGCGGGGGCTGCCCCCGCCGCCGCCCCGCGCCCCCTCCGCCCCACGGCGGCGGCCGCCGGTGCTTTGCCGAGCAGCTGTCAAACGTGCTGGGCGCTCGGCGGCGACGGGGGGCGGCTCGCCCGTGGTCCCCGCACCGAGCCCCGGCGAATGGCATGACTCTGCCTCCCGCCCGCCCCCCGCCCCCCCCGGCTGCGGTGTGCCGTAGTGAGGCGAGGGGTGGTTAAACCCCCATCCTCCATACATACGGTTTTTATTTTTTGTTCCCTTTCGTCTCGGGGCTTTCACATCACGGAACTGGAAAGCATCTGATGCGCCGGCTCACATGCCACTTCTGATCATACGTTGCCTCTTTKCACAGAGCAGGATCGTTGGGAAAGATGGAGATACAATAAGTTGCTAGTACTGAAAAGTGCTGCGGAAATCCAGTGGTTTCCTTTCTCCAGTGAAGTGACATATTTTTCCTCGGGTTAAGTTGAAAGCACTGCTTGGCGGAGACCGACTGTCGCTGAGAGTGGGTTTGTGTTTTTCTTGCACCGTTAGGTTTTGCAAAGAGCAGAGATGAAGAGGAAGCTGGCACTCTCCGAGATGCAGTTGGTTCTTCTCGTTTTATTGGTGTGGCTACCAACAAGGTGAGAGAATATTTAGTTTTGTTGTTCAGTCCAAGCATATATGTTACAATCTGCTAAGGGTAAGCTTGTGTGAGGGGTTTAGAAAACATTGTATGTGGGAACGTAATAAAAAAAAAAACCCTTTCTTAGCTGTTTGAATGCAGTATTACATAGTTTCTAGAGCAAATGCAGTAGAATGTAGTTTAGGGACCATAAAAGGCTGATCTCTTGTCCTTAAACGGTTTGTGAACTGATGCTTCATTTCACCATTAAAATAACGATTTCTTTTAATGCCTGATGGGATCTTAAAGATTATTTGAGTTACGGTATCACTGTGATTCTGTACCATACAAAATGGAGAAATAGAGTATCATGTAGTCACACTGCAAATCACAGTCTCTAAAATAATGCTCACATATTTAGTAATATGGGCATGCCTTTTCTTTTTTTCTTGGTGGTT
>NW_026623303.1:528663-548767 GCF_030028575.1 Malurus melanocephalus | reverse complement strand
TTTTTTTTTTTTTTTTTTTTTTTTTGGTCAAACATAATAGAATTCAAAGGATACTTAAGCTTTAAACCTCTAGGTGGAGATAGCATACAACTTCACAATCACATATAATAAAACAATAGCATAATTTATTAATCAACTTTTCTTGTGTTGTTTAAAGTTCTCCATTTCTAAAGTGACAGCATTAGAGGAAGTAATTTTTATTAYGTTATACTTTTGTCTTGCTCACAGCCCCTAAACATGTAATTAATTATAGTTTGTAACTTTGATTTACTYACTTTAGTTCTGGCTGCAGTAGGTATTGTCCTAATATGGTAAGGATTGTATGCTAAATAATGCAAGTTTCCTAATATTTAACAAGTCTGCAATTATTTTTGTTTGTTACCCAGCAAACAAAATATTTCCTGAAACTATGTTTTCTATTTCACTTCATACCTAACTGTGGTGCAGTATTAGTTGAGTCACAGTGGGCCAGATCCTGCAAACCCTACTCAAGTGAGTAATCTTACTGACGTCAAAGAGACTACATGCGTTATTAAGGACTTTATGCCTGAGTAAAGTTTGCAGGATTTGACTCTAATTTGATATAATTTTTATTGATGTAATTTTTTAGTAGAATCTTGAGTTCAAAAACTGTGGTATCTCAAAAGGAAGCTTAAAAATGGCAGAGATGAGTACAATTGCTACCATGAGTACAATTATACATTTTGCAAACAAAAAATGAACCATCCAGTAATTACAATTAAGAAAAAACTGACACATGAGTAAAATCACACGTAACATTTTGATGTGTTCTTTATAAGTTATCTGATTTGGGTCAATTCTATGGTTTATATGATGGAAAGCACAGACTGCAATGATTTACATTTAAATACTTCCTTCATGCTCTTGTACTGGGGATCGATATAAAGCCTTGTCTTTAATCATTTTATAACTTGCTTTAGAGAAAATGTTACCGAAACCTACTTTTGATTTGGAGAAGAAGGAAAACATGCTTGCTATTACGGCATTCAGAATGCCTTCATTTCAAGAGGATTAATACTCAAACATTTAAGGTTAAAAATGTAGGTGGCTGAAAAAGATATAGATGGTAATGTGTGTAGCATATCATGCTTTACTTCCTTGATTCCAGTAKGCTGGTATTAAGTAGATAAGAGCTCATGTAGACTGATGAGCTCATGTGCTTCACATGCATAGAGCTTGAAATTGTTGGCACAGGAACATTTACATGTGTAAGGCTTTCTGCAGATGAGGGTTTCCCGGGCACAAACCCTTCTGGTCTGGGTGCCCAGGTCCTGGAGGACTGTGGAGCACCACAGCTGTCTGGGCAGCAGGTTTATATTCCAGCCCCTAGAGTGTTCCACAGAGATTTGATCCATAAAGCCTGTAATGTCTCTTTCTTTATTGGAGAAGTTTGAAACAATCGGTGATCTATAGATTCTTCTTGATTACTTTTCCTATCCAACTTTTATAGACAAACAAGGTTTATCTGCATCTAGAGGGCTATCCGATAGTGCTTTTTATGAGAAAATATTGTTTTAGGAAGAAGAAGGCTGCCCACAGCTATCCGGCAGCTTGCTAGTCAGCATTGGTGTTCCCTCCCACCAAGTGCTGGCGTCAGAGGACTCCCTGAGCATGATCGCTGGAGTTTTCCCTCATGTTGGTTCTCCTGGTCATGTACATTACATGACCATTGGGTGGAAGCAAATCCACAGGATTCATCCAGAGATAGAGTATACCTAGGTGAGGACAGATAAGACAGATCTGGAAGGAGATGGGCTTGTGCATGGGATCCCGGGTTTTCAGTCTGGGAGTGACATGCCATCAAGGCCTGGGAAGCTCTTTGAGGGTTTTGCACCAGCACAGCCAATTGTGTTAGTGGAGCTTGAAGTAGCACTCACAGTAATGCAATGATAAATAGAAGTAGAGGCTACTGGAAAATGATTTCCTGGGTATTTTAAATACTCTGCTGTTGACTTTTATATATCTGAACCTGTTACATATAAATTGTGTATTTGTACACTGTTAAATACACCCTTGCTGTTAGAATGCAGCAAGTTAAAGGCCAGCCTGAAAAAAATGCATGTTGAGTGTGTGTTAAAACATATTTAGCACCTTCTAAAATGTAAAATATCTATTTAGATCAGTGCTGGCTGACTCCCTGGAAGATGAAGCTAAGAATAACATCACCATCTTTACAAGAATTCTAGACAGACTTCTGGATGGTTATGATAATCGCCTCAGACCTGGATTAGGAGGTAATAAAACCAATTAAGGATTGATTTTTAAAATTTATTTTAATGTTCAGATTTTATGCAGTGATATTCTTCCTTCGGGGKTTTTTTTTCCCTAACAACTGGCATGTATCTTGATAAATTATTTATAACTACATTCACCCAGATGAATCATTTGAAGTTTGAGGAAGATAACATCTATGAATGGAAAGAAGGCACTTTCACACATTTATCTTAAGTAAAAAGAAAAAAAATCTGGTGATTTAACATAGTAAAACAGAATGTGAACAAAAATAACATCTAAAGTTGTTATTCCAGTCAGGGAATTTTGGTTGAACAAGGAATGCAGGCTTAATTCCCTGCAATGCGATGGGTGCATGTTTTCAGAAATCTGCGCAAGTGTTTTGTGTGATGTGTGTAAATTCCATATTTTAGATTCATTCCTTGGCCCAGTATATTCTGTGAAAATGCTGTCATTTGACTTCTTGGAATTAGGTTTCACTGGTAATACGCATTTTGTTTCTGGGCACCTTGCATTTATTTGGGCATTTGGAAAAAAAATACAGAAGAAGAGAATGTTGGAGGACAGAGGCTACTGCACTCTTGTGCCATGACTGTCAGTTATTTTTCAAAATGTCAGTTCACATTTTGATTTTAAAGCTGTATGCCAGCTTATGTCAGTATGTGTAACATAGGAAAGAAATTTAAATAATTTTTGTGGTGTTGAAAATACTGCTGTGTACAGAGAAATCTCTGTAACATGGGCAGGGGCTCAGTATCTTAGTTTTGGCAATATTTTATCTCCTGTTGTTGTTTATCTGTATTCATACTATCTAACATTCACATGTATGTAACAAATGCAAACTCTTACTGCTGTTATTATTTGTAACAGTTTTAGTAATTGAAATTTTCAACCTGGAGACTGTTTCAGCTTGGTGAAACTAATCCTTGCRCAAAATCCCTGGGAGCCATTCCTGTTCCTGTAGATTTCAGGTAGCTCAGGCCCAAAGCTAGAGACATGCTCTAACTTCCATGGAAATTACACTAAGAACTCCTATCAAATTGGGAATTAGTTAAAGCTCAGAGTTTTATCCAACTCTATTCCATCCTGACCTGTAGCTCTGCTGCTGTTCTGATCCTGGAGAATTGTGGCTTGCATCTGACACAGCAGAAAGTGGGAACTGACGCTGACTGGAACAGCCTTCTCATTATACATTACTTTTAACCTAGGATATCTTTTCATGTCCATTTCTGGCCTCTGTACCATGGAGGCTTGTGAAATATTTTATGTTCAAAGACTTTTTCGTTTAGATGGTACATGGGACCTATGGCACTGTTGTGAGAATTTATGTTTTACATGGAATTTTGATTTCTTTGCAAAGTACTCAAATTTAAAAATTTAGGCATAGTATAAACATACAATGACTTGCAGAAACATTTAATATCACCAAACTCATGTTCAGTTGGCAGGGCTTTTAAAATCATGCATTTTATTAGAAAAAGAATCAAAGTTTTCTTGCTTACAACAAGAAATGAGCCATTTAATGAGAGCAGTCAGCAGTTCCTTTGCATAGCAAGTATTTCTTTTTAATATTAAAATTATATTGTTGAGAACATGAAATAAAATATCTAATGGATTTTTCTTTTATATTTTTCATTAAATCTGCTTCAAAATTACCTCCCTCTTTTTCTTTATGAAGCCTCATAGATAATTAAAACATACTTTGAGAGAAAAAAAAAATAAAGAATTAACATCTGTTTGATATTGGTATATATGGCAATCAACCCATGCAGAATGTGTGTGAAATGAAACTGTGCCATGCATATTAAACYGTGGTGATTCATGACACATTAATCTTAATCTTCAAGAATACTTCAATTGTGGATGGATGGATTCTTACAGTTTAAAAGAACACTTGTAAATGGGAGTTGTGATAATTCGTGAGATAAAATATACGAAACAATGCTTTTCTACATGGTGTGTAGTAATTATGTAGTTTTRTGTTTCAGGGATTTTGTAGCAATTTATTCCTTTTTCTTTTATTAACCTGTACTCTGAAAAGAGATATGGAAGTAATCAACCTATTTTTTTTTTTAGCACTATGTGCCTAGTAAGCCCTGGGAATTTCTAGAAGTGTTTTTGCAGGAGACTACTGCATTCTGACCATGCCACACATCATTAATTTAAGATACTTAGCCTCAATTATGTTTGACTTCCATTTATATGAATCTGAAATAACTCATTTCGAAACCAGTAGAATGTCTACTTTGGCATAGCAGTTTGCATTATCATGCACATACCACTATTGTGGCTGGGAATCACAATCTGGCCTAACATGTGCTACAACAGAAATAGTCCAGGGTCTGAGGTGAATTCTCCAAAGTTGTCTGAAAGCAAGAGCTGTTCATCAGCTCACTTTCACTTGCTGTGAAAGACATTTTCAGAGATGTCTTACAGCAAAAATTTAGCTCATTGTAAAAAATTGGTCATTAAGCAATGAAAAGTTTTAGCTTAATAGTGGCAATTTTTCTGGTTACTGACCAACAAAAGGGAAATATATATGCTTCTTGAAAGACTATRTATTAAATTTGGCTAAGTAAATGTCTGCTTGGAGGTAGTTCTTGAATTAAGGGATAGATCTCAATTTAGTGGGAGGCTTGGTGTGAGAACTGACAGTATGTAACTTGATGCTTAACTGATGCATCAATGCACTTCAAAACTGGGTGCTATTTTCTATAGACAGTTGGGGAAGGTTTAACTTCTACTGGTGATACACCTCTATCCGATAAACAGGTTTTGGCTGTTGTCTATTGGTTGTCCTAGYAGCTGGGATCCTTGAATGACATATGAACACTACAATGATGAAATCACCTACAGAATGGGTTTGTGCAGGGAGAAGACACTGCATTGTCCCCTGAAGCCAGAGACATATTGCTTAGATATATTCTCCAACCTACTGTGCTGATATGGATAGGCATGGGTTTATTGAAGGTGAGATAATTTTTTTCTCTGTACTCATTTTATAGTAAGCACAGGACTGAAGCTGGAACACTCTTGACTGCACTTTCAGCTMTGACACGAACTATTCTACCCAAACATTCCATGCCATTTCTGTTTAGGCATCAAAATTAATTACAAGTTTGACTKCAAAATGAATTCCCTTTGTCATTAGCATTAATTTGTCTGAAATATAGCCATGCAAATGGCAAGTTATACAGACCTTAATTGTTTATGACTTTCTACAAATCATGAAGGTATTTTCTTCTTATTTGCTGTAATGTTTGCAAGACACTTAGGGTAACACTTTTGCATAAATCCTTTGCTTTTTATTAGCATGTAGAAAAGGAAATCCACAAAATAATGGCCACTAAAACTAAGCAAGGAACCAAGAAATCTGGAAGTGACTGAATTACCTGTCTGCTCTCCTCTGCCCCAKAAACAGATATGGCCATGCTGGATACTTCAGTATTCTGACTATCTTCACAAGCTGTTCAGCCTTCTTTACTTTCTTGCATTTGAAATTTGTCTCTCCAACAGCTGTAGAACTTCTGTATTTTCTACTCTCCGTAATTAAATAGAAAACTTAAATATTGGAAGAAAAAACTGAAAACAAAGCCAAAGGCAGGTTACAATGACAGAAGACTGGATTTCATAGACTAAAGTTTCCAGTGGCATGTTGACTTTGACAAGAGCTATAGAAATGTACACAATTTGAGGATCCTTCTACAAACTGTGGTCAGTCTCACCAGTTTCAGCTTCTGGCGTTCTTATTGTAACCAAAGAGGTGAATGCTGGTGATTTAAAAAAAAAAAAAAAAAGGAACATAAGATAGCACATAGATGAAAATTAAATGCACTGTGGTTCCATTTTGTAGGAACCATCTCTGCTTTCAAAGGTTCTCATTGCTTTAAGCAAGCATCTGCATTGCATTTCTATTACAGACATACCAAAACCTCTTTCCCCCCAACATTTGTAAATCAATTGAAAAGAAAATCGAAGAGAATGGAGGGGAAACTGACTTGCAATCAGGGAGATGGTCAGCTGTGAGCACTTGCAGGTGTGATCTTTCACCTTTGGAGCACTGGATATATCGTTGCATAGAATCAGTGTGATGGTGTAGAATATCAGACTTGGTGATTACAAGCTGTGTGATGTGCTTACCAATATGAGCACAAGGGAAACCCATTTTTTCACAGGTTACTCTTGTCCCCTGCCCAGATCAGGAGAGCAGTAGACATATATGTATGTGTATATATATGTACACACACTGGCATGTACCTGTTTATCAAATAGCTGGATGTTTTTGTTGCCAGGGAACATAGCCATGATCATATGCTGATAATCTGGAATATGTTAAATTTAGGGTGGTGTATTTATACATCTCTATGATTCAGAGTTTTTAATGAGCTTTAGAAGCGTTTGTAGCTGTAGCAGTCCCTAGCTGGGGGACCCTAGCTTGGCTAGTCCCCTACCCAAACCTGGTGGTGTTTGTCAGCCCCAACAAACTTAATGCAAATTCAGAGTGTCACAAAAGAAGACTAATTCACCCTTTTTTTTCCCCCTGCAGAACGCTGCAGTAAAAAAGCTTTATATGGAAAGCTTTCATTACTGTTTTTAAAGGCAGAAAGTATAGTTCCCCTGCTCCATCCTGGCTGCTTCCTTAGCCTTTCTTTGCTCCAGTTTAATCTTCTGGAAATGGTAATGTCTGCCTACCAGTGCTAGTGCAGAGCAACGCAGAGCAGCACTTGCATCTTCTAAAAGCCCAGCATCTTTGTAGCCATGTTGGGACCCAAAGGAGTAAAACTACTGTATGCTCCTTTTTTTGGACGAACCTGGAAAAGCCTCATGAAATCTGGCCATAACAGTGCTTTCAGAGGAGTCAGGGACAAACTYAGGTTAATTTATGTTAGAGCTGTGGATAATGTATATTGGCAAAAAGCATTTCTTGTAAAAAATGGAAAAGCAATAGAGAGTAGGATATGAAAATCTCATTAATTACTTATCCGGGGCAAGCAGACGGTGCTGAAATCTGAGAACAGAACTAACTCAGTAGATATAAGCATTCCAGAGAATGATTCATCAGGAAAGTGGAAGGATAAAAAACCCACCGAAACCTCTTTGATACTGAAGAAAAAACTGGCAAAAATTGTGCAAAATGGGATAGGGGCTGAGTAGCTAGAGAGAGGTTATTTGATTATTTATTTATTTATTGAAAGTCTGTGAATAAATCAACAGTGAAGATACCAAAATAAAATTAACTCTACAGCTGTGCAGAATATTGCAGGTGACCAAAGTGTTGCACAATGCAAAGTGAGAAAATCACAGAATGACAGAATATGCTGAGTTCTAAGGGTCTCACAAGGATCATGTACGGCATGTACGGCACCATCCTAAAGAATCAAATGCTATGCCTCAGAGGAGTTAACAAAAATGTGGGTACTTTACAGTAAAGTTCTACATGCCTCTAGAGGAGCTAATCTGGGAGGTTCTTCCTCCTCACTGAACATGTATATTCATTACTTTTTTTTCTCTCCTGGCAAAGCATCAGCATTTGCTTCTAATTCTAGAATTACTGCTGACGACACCAAGGCTGAATTACAGCTTTGCTTACTTTTGTCTCATCTACAAGGAAGACGTGAAAGCAGATACTGCAGATTTCTGTGGAGCTCATGTGTGCTCATTGTAAATCTGACTTATGGGGTGGTTAGATTTTTCAGCCAGATTTGATGGGCAAAGACATCAAAACTATCATCTTTTCTCTGTGATGCAGTTGTTCTGGATTATATAGGATGTGGCTGAGAAGCAGTGGTCTTGCTGATATCCAAGGTATTCTTCTGTTTGACTGTTTTGCACTGAGGCCTTTTATCATGTTATGTAAATCTTGCAATGATTTTTTTTTCTATCTGAAATCCAGAGCTGCTTCCCATTCTGGCTGACTAGTTTAAATAGCTAAGTAGCAATGGAATGCAATATCATAGTCCAAAGTTTTTATTACCCTTGTGTAATGATACAATTTGCATAATGCCACCTGAATTGGAAATATAATTATTATTTAAATAATCTGACTGAAACATTTTCAGAAATATTTAAGCATATTAGAAATTCATCCAGGATAACTTTGGGGATTTTAATGGATTTAATGGATTTTTAGGAGTGCATTTTAACCAAGCAAAAAATGAATTTAAAATGTAGTAATCAACATAAATGATGCTTACTATAAAAAAAATTATTAGTCAATCTATGGAAACAAAGACATTTCATAACAAAAATTAGTAGTATTCTGGGTTACACTGAAAGATGTACTTATGAATGTCAGGGAAATTCTTTAATATTTACTAATATGCTGCATCCATGGAATGCTCCGTTTTGTATATTCTTTGTACAGGACACACACAGAAAATTACATTTCAAATATTTTCTCTAATAAGATATACCAAAAAAGAGTGCTAATTAAGAATTTAAGAAAGAGGCTGTACATATCTCTTTTTCAGTTACATAATCACCTAAAGATATTATTTTGGTGAAAATTTTGGTGAAAAACTATTAAACCAGTTTATGATAAAGCATTGATAGTCTTTGACATTTTAGGTTTAGATGTATGGGATGCAGACAATATTTGGAATACACAAAGGGGAAAAAATGAACCGTAAGAGTAGGTTTGATTTAGAGAAAAATGGCAATTACATCATACTGTGATATGAATAGGCATCACTATTTAGTGATGTTGATTTCTCCTTGTTTGACAACAACCAGTATTTAAGCAAATAGTTATGCATAACTTTCAAGACAATTCAGTGGAAAGTTTTGGCATTTTATTTCCAATGAAAGCTAAAAGCTTGGGATTAAAGGAACATGGAGAAGTACATCAATTTATTTGTGTASAAAAGGTTGGGTTTTTTTAACCTTTGTTCTTAAAGCCTCTTATGGCAAATATACATTTAAATACCCTTCCTGTGTAGCACCCATAAACAAAAAACTGCCATGAAACATAACATTCTGCAAAGCACAACAGACTCCTACTACATTCAAGGCCTGATTGTGGTGATAACAATGTGACAATACTGTCTTTCTTCGTGAGACATAATCTAAAAAGACCAAAAAAGATGAAGAATCCTTTTCTTCCCCTCCTTAGCTTTATTAAGCAAGCTCATAACTATTAGGCCAATGATGGTCATTTTCAGCAATTGCAGAGATAAAAGCTGCTCAGAGATGTGGTGGGATTTCCATCTCTGTGACACGGTCACAATTTGACAGAATATGACCTGGACAATTCAATCCATCTTCAGAGATTGCTCTGCTTTAGACTTTCCAAAAGTTCTTTTTAAACTGAATTATTCTAAGATTCTTTAGCTCACAGCCAGCAAGGCATTGAAACAATGGCTGCAGCTTTCCATCCTACTTGGAAAAGGTGAAAATATTAAATTTAGTATGTCAGATCTTGAAGATATAGCTGAAGAAGAACATCTGTGTAAATGAAAGGTTTAAACTGTTTTTGAACAAGAGGATGCACAGTGTTGTGCAACTCTTGATCTTATTCATAAACTCTCCACCGATAAAAAGAAGATTTTGGGTAGGCAGAAAAGATCTGCAAAAAATGAAGAACAAATATTCTTTTTTATGGTCCTTGCCACATTTTTCCTACTATCACCATAAGCTGAAGTCCTGAAAAGGGTTAAATATGTGAAAAGACAGTATATTAAAGGACAGGCACTTATTTCACTGAATCCTTCTCAGTTTATGTTGGCAGTATACAGGAAAAGCCTGAAAAGCCACACAACACTGTGTGTCCTGGAGATCAACACCTCCTCCTTCAYGACCAAGGAAGCACCCAGGAGCCTCTAATCACTGCCCTTCTGAAGTGCCCTGAGAYACCTTCCAGAGTTCTTCCTGGTTTATTCTTCTGTTTATATTTCACCTTTTTMTTTTCTAAATACCTATCTACTTTGTTCATTTTTATACAAAATGCCCAACTGTCTTTTTTGACCAGGATTTGATGAATTTGTTTAATTCCATCTAAATGTAGTTTTACCCAAATCCAGGTGAGGCATGCCATGTCTACTGCAGCTGTCTACTTTTTTTTTTTGTGTGACATAAAACCCTGACTTGCCATACCCTCCTCCCAGGTACAGCTGGTAACATCCAGCTGCCTGAAAGATTTCTTATCTAATGAAACTGGATGGAGGAGGTTGAAATGATGCAAAGGCAGACTGCTGGGAAGGTAGAAAGCAAAGGTTATCCTCTACCCAGAAAATGAGTGGCCTTCCATTTGTGCCAGAACAGTTTTGCTGGTGCCGTTGACTGGTCTGAGGCAGATGTGTTGCTTCTGGCAGTACTCCTGACTACATATTCCTGTTTCTGTTTCCTTGCAGTGCTACCATTTCCTGACTGTCTTTAAGAATAACCTTTTCAATGCACAATCTAGTGCATCCAATTTTTAGAATTAATAGTGTGGAGAGAGAGAGGTATTTCATTAGAAAGGATCATGCAGAAGGACAATGTAATTGCCTATATGTTAAAAGAGCACCTTTTTTTTACAGTATTTTGGTCTGTATTCATTGTCACTATTAATGGCTACAATTAATATCTAACAGTAGCTTCTAAAGACTCGAAATAACAGATATGAAGTAGAAAAGATGCTGTTTTTCAACAACCTAGTGTTAGGGTAATACAAGCCAAGATGAAAAACCATTATGAGCAAGTAACATGGGAAAGGGAAGGAGGGCAGACCAAAAGAGATGAAGAGTGAAGGAGGGAGATAAAATTGTCATACTAAACAGGGCCACTTTTAAACAACTGCAGGTTAAGACAGCTYTATGATAGTTTTTTCAAATATCCTTTGGAAACTTAAAAGTAGAATATATAAGCAGTTTTATCATTATGGTGTACACAAGGCATTTAAATTTCTGATATTAGTGCTGTTCAACAATGAGTCAACTGTCTCAAGAAGCAGCTACAGAAGATGTGTTGCTGTGCTATTCATCAACGTGCTAAATTAAAGCATCAGCAGAAGATTTTGAATTAATATTGTCAAAAATCTAATAAATTTTAATTATAAAAATCAAAGCACTTTAATATGCCAAGATTAATCTTTAAACACATTTTTATATCTGKTTTTTTTTTCATGTTAATGCTCTAATGCAATTAATCACAAGCTAAAGGAAATTTTGTTTACCACTGCCATGCTATTAATAGTTTGCTCTATAGCGCTRAGTATTTCAGCACTAGTTTTTGGAAATTGTGTGTAAATCAGAAAAGCATGATTCTGCTAACCTTCCAGAAGTGGTGTTGCTATTTGGGAACCATTTATGTGATTACTGTGCAGCACATGGCTCCTGATTTACATTTCTTAATTCCTTGCCATATGTTGAGGGCTATTTAATAATTAGAGCATTTAATGCCGTGAAAGCAATGTAAATCAATTTCCCTCTTACCTGGATTGTTGTGCACATGAGAGGACACGAAACACTTTAGTGACGTTGTGCAGCTGCAGAGATTGGATTTAGTCTGACAAATTACATTCATTTTTTTTAATGTATACACATGCATATTTGGTCCTCCCCATGCCTTTTTTTTTTTTTTTAACCAGTAGAGATCACACATTCTTATCTGCMATTGTTTGGGAAAACGTGGGTGCCCCATGTTCTATCTGCTTAATCTGTGTTTTTTTACATACTGCAAATTAAGTATTTTATAATCCTGTAGTGTTATGACCAATAGAGTTGACTGAAGTTCAAATTCAGTGCCATGGACCACTGAATTCTGACTGTGTTCTGACACATATGGTTCAACAGAAATCTGTTAAAAACTGGGGTGTGCTGTAAATGGCATGACCACTTTATAGACTGCTTGCATTTGTGATCTTTGATGTGAAAGTAGTTTCCTGGAGTTACTATCTTCAGTTAACACCTTCTCCTGTTTTAATTTGAAAAATTACATACTCCCCATCCTTTAAATACCTAGATGTCATGAAACCAATGTATCTTCTTACTGAATGATTGCCCTGTTTTTAGTTCTTTGTTGGCTGGTGCTGATTCTCTTGTCCAGGAGAGGTAATTGTCTTCCAGCACATTCCCTGCTTTTTCTTTCTTGTATCCATTCTCAGTTGTTCTAAGACAAGAGGTTTCTCAGACCACTTCTGTCAGGAAACTGGGAGTTACTAGAGCTTATTATTATTTCCATTCTTTCAGAGCATACGAAAGGGATGGAGTAAGAAAGTCTGTGTTAATATTCAAGAATTTAGAGGTTGGTTGAAGGGGCAATTCCTACCCTTAATGCACCACAGTAATGTTCTAGATATTTCATTCTGAGTGACAATCTAAAGGTGACTGTAGACACCTTTTTATTCTCATTATTTGAAATAATTATTTAAAGGCTCACTGAATGAGAAGCAGCTGAGGAGAGTTGTATTGTGGTGTATATAAATGAGGAAACCATAAGTTTTAGTCTTAGATGCAGTGCTGTGTTTATATAACCCCTCTGCCATCCTGAAGACATTCCATAGCATTTCATGGACTTGTTTTTGTCAATAGTTTTAACCAGGGATCAAACAGTGAACTTCTTTCTAGCAGGTCTTTAAATGTGATTTTGGTGCTGCATGGCCTCATGCAATTTCTGAACAAAAGGGAAGAGACTTTCACCTGGGAAAATAAATAAGTAAACAAGTAAAGATGAGAAGGGAGTAATATAAATGCATGTTGTTTGCGATAAGAAAATGGTCGCATTTTTAATAATCCCTTTCCATCTGCTGGGTGCTAAAAGCTGCCAGAGAATTTTATATGATTTTAGTAGACATTTTGTCTTTAATGACCATTAAATGAAGGAAAAAAAAAAAACCCAAAACCAGATAATCTGGATTCCTGTTGCATATTATGCTGTTTTTAAAATAATCAATTGCTTTAAAATAATATCTGTGTTAGATGCTATCGGCATTTTCACAAAGCCATAGTTTTTGCTTAGAAGAATATGCAGTTTAAGAAACTGGGTTCTGATTAAATTCACATAAGGCATTATTTAAAATAAAAAACCCCACCCTGTTTTTTAATTTATACCTGTAAAGAGCCCAACCTGTTAATTTGATATTAAAAGCAGATTCCAGTCTCAGATATGTATGTAGTCTTTCCACATGTAGAAGCCTGGTGACTTCTGAAAGTCCCATGAACAGCCAGAGGCAAATTCTCTTGTCACAGGCAAAAATAAAAGACAAATTTGAGGCTGCTTAATCCAAGCTCTGGGAGTATCCCGGGAGTATGTTTTAGAGGAGATTCTGGGAAACACTGTTATCTATAGAGTAGCTTGGAGACATTTAAGTGACTCAGCTRTGGGACTTGTGAGTGCTACAGTACACTTCTTGTAGACACTTTCTGTAGCCTTAGACTAAGACATTTTTTAGTATCAACTGGATAAAAAAGACTAACTGGCAACTCTGTAAGTTGTTAAAACGGCACTTAAAAATTACTCTCTTGCTATCCATATCAGTATTTTCTTGCTTATTTGGGGGATGCTTATTTAAGTATTAAAATGATTCTCTGTTGGATCAAGCCATGAACTCATTGTTTGTCAGGGCTCCTGTTTAGCAAGAAGCTTATTACCCGTGACCATCCCAGGAGTTGTCCTGCAGAGCAAAAAATGTTAAGAATAAAAAAACAAAAGACAAATTGGCAGCCAGTCTGATTTGTGCTGTGCCTTGACACCAYAACTCTATTTCTTCTTTCCCTGCATTTCAGCCACTGTGAGGCTCAGGAACGTGTAAGGAAATYGTGTGTCTACATGTTCTTAAGCATGCCAGGTATTTAGGGTGTTAACATGCCCACAACCTCCAGCTGATTTTGGTAATCCCATGCTAGCWTTTTTGAGAATATAGAGTCGTCTGGATAAACAATAATTTCCTGTACCTCATAGTTATTTTACCTGGCTTAAAACAGGAGCTGGTGCCTGGTTGATAGAAGGATTAGAATGCTGTCTATTTTTTTTTTAATAGTGTGTCACAGTCTTCTGAAATGGTATTACAGAATTTCATACAGCRTTGCCTATTAAAAATATATTTGAGGATCCTGCTGCAAAAAAAAATGCATTAAAAGTGCTCACTAATACTCAACTCTATTAAATAAAGGCACTGCCTCTTTCTACTGTCAGTTCCTGTCATGCTTGAATGCAAAGTACAAGACTAGCAAAAGATAAAAGAACTGCAGCTCCATTTTTAATGACTGTACAATCCAGGGCTATAGGATCCAGGCACTAAGCACAGACAGTAAAATTAATCTGTCTGAGAGGATCTTCATTTTCAATGCAATCTTATGTCTGTTGATCTCTAGAGGACCTCCATCAGCCTTTGGGACATTGGAACATGTGAGTTTCATGCTTTGTTCTCAGAGCAGCAAGCCCTGGGAAGATGCCAGCCTTTGGTGACACGAGTGCTTGCCACAGAACAAGCCAKACATTCTTCCCAGAGCTCCATCACGTTTCTGTCAGCTGCAGGGTGACAGCTTTTTTKCTGTGGCTGACCACAGAGACAAACGCACTCCAAAGGCTTCTGCTGAAGCTGGCAATTGCTAGGGGAAGACTTTTGCACTGACTTCAGTGGGCTCTGTTATGCGACCCAACTTCTTCATACAATAATTAAGAAGGCAAAAAAGGGCTGTGACAGTGTCAGCTTTAACTTAGAAAAAGTAGTGTTTAGCCAAGGAATGCAATGCTCTATATATTATCCACGAATTATCACAGTTTTTTGGCCATCCTACTGTGAGTTCTGTGGCCATTTCACAGGTGCTTGATGCAGAAGGAATTTGACTTCTAATATTATTCCACAAAATTATGAGAATTTGGAGTTTTTTAAGTGTTTACAATGTGGGAAGCTCCTGAAGGAGAGCCTCCTTTCGTAACTTGTGCTTTCACTGGCAAGTTGACATGCTACATATTTAAAATACATATGAACCAAAGTGGCTTCTGAAATCTAACTTGGATAAAATCTAGGATGAGTGATCTTGGTTAGAAAAAGCAGCTGGACATATATAAGAGATGAACAAGCAAATAAGCTAGGAACTAAAATCAAGTGAGTCAGGAGCCACCATACAATTAAAGCAATTCTTAAGCCCAGACTTGCCTGMATTATGTCTGCAAACAGAAACTGGAAGCTGCTACTTTTTAAAAATGATACTGCTGGTAGGGGCAGATGTAGTTTGAAATACAGGAGGGACTGTATTTCAAACCACAGAGTGAGTGTATCAAATGGGATAATTTATAAATGCTGTGACTTGGAATAAAGCACAGAGATTAAACCTGAAATTAGTCTAGAAGTGTAATGCAGCAGAATTTGCCAAGGTGTTCCAGTACTCTAAGTACTGAGGTTATACAATTCAAACATTTGAAAAAAAGAGATAAAGACTTCTGAGTATAGGTTTCTACAGTGTGAAATATAGGAATCTTTCCACCTTACCTACATGTTATGGTTTCCTTTCTGGTGGCACAAACCTCTAAGCAGGGTAGACAGAAATACAGTTGCATGCGAATAATAACTTTGCCCTCCTTACTTATGCGATGACACCAATTCAAGTCAGCTCAAATAATTACTGCTCTACTTCATCAAAATCTGCTCCCTTCCAGACTTCCAGACTGGTTTGAGTGCCATTTTTTTTTTTTTTTGTCCTCCTCTGTCTTATTTAGAGTTTTGGGGCAGTCTGGTTCATTTTGGCTCTATCATGCTCGTCCAGTTGATCTTAACAATGCCGTACTCATGTTTGTTACTCAGCCTGGTAATYATAAACTTTCTCTGCATCCTGATGGAAGCTGTAGTGTCTAAAGGGACAAGGTTAAGTGCTGATGTATTTGAGTAACATGTAGTTTTGGTTTGCTGCCAAATGTGTTGTGTGTTAGCTAAGTTCCTTTTATTTCTACATTTTAAGTAACCCATTTCAGCAAGATMATGTTTCTTTCCAGCCAAACTTAACTACATTGTCAATTCCATGTTTCTATTGAAAAAAAMATTGTGTAACTTTAGCTAAAGGTTGCTCACATTGGTGGTTTATTTTAGAGCGGAATGCTTTTTAATTATTTTTCCTTATTTTTTTTTTTTTTCCCCATGGTGTGTGAGGATGTAATGAAAAGTGATGAAAGGGAGATTTGGTGGATTTCATTGTAGTCTGGGAACAAGTTTCATATTGCCCATGTGTTTAGATTGTCCTGACCAATGACCTAATTTACTTMTTTTCAACATTTTGTCTCTCCCTTTTTTTATTGTACCATAATCAACACTTGTATTCATAATTACCCAGTTGTTTCAAGTGTTTATGCAACCAAAGCATCCATTTTGTATTAATATCTTTAAAATGAACTWGTAAATTGGAGGAATACTCTGTTTAAATGATAGGGGAAAAATCCAAAAAACTGTCTAGATAGTTAATTGCTTTCTTAATCACTTGGCAGTCAATACCTCTGAGATTGTAAAAATGTTGCCGGAGGTGACAAAAGTCTGTGAAGTCCAACGGTAACGAGTGAGAGTATCTAAATATCATCTTTTCCCAGTGCAAAGAACCAATTAAGTTATGCACTTTTGGGTTGCTTAGAAATCTCTCTCATGTTGAAGTGCTGGCAGAATTCAAGCTGGGCGCTGGTTGATTGATTGGCCCAATGTGATWTGAGATGCACCAGTCAGTTCAGTACCCTTTTCATCAGGGATAAAGTATATTTTAGCTTATTCCTTACTTGATTTGGAAAAGGGATCTGAATCCATGGCTCTCACTTACCGAACCTGTAGATACAGGGCTTTTGATCATTCTGAGGAAGTGGCTTCTTCCACTGGGGATGTTTTACTTTGTATAAAATATCTACASATGTGTCAGAAGATGGACTGAGATCTCTTTTTTCCTGCTGGCCTCTAGAGGTGTTCACGGTCTTTGGCCAGTTGGCCTCACACACTGAAGGCTTAGGTTTGTCAGTTCCCACATCTCCTGGACCCCACAAACAGTGGAATTCATTGTTTCAAACAGTGGGGCATCCTATGTGGAACATGGGTAAAGCTAGGAATGTTGGCACACCTTAGAAATGGTGTGGGCACAGCCTGAACTGTCTACAAATGTGGTTCTTAAAGTTGATAAACTGAGTAGGAGTCTGTCAAGCTAAGCAATCAAAAATACTTAAGAGAGGCATACAGCTGAAGCCTTTTCTTACCAACACATGTGAAACAACCAAGTCTGGGTGTGAGAACATTACCGGTCTCCTGTTCATCTGATCACTGGGGTRTTCCCCCTCTAGAGCTCATGCCATTCCTCCTTTCCTGGAAAGAGCCAAGAGAGAAGCTGATAGTCTGGTTTAATGGAAACTTCTAAAACAGAGAGCAGCTGTTGTCAAGTACGTGCTCTAATTTGAAGCAGAAMCATGAACTCAGTTATTGTGTATCAAGTTTTGTCTCAACCACAAAGGTGAATTTTTCTAAGATAGAGCATGCTTCCTCAGTCTTTGGAAGGAATTGTTCTGCTTTGTGTAAGTAATTAGATCTTGAGCAGAGGCTTCAATTCATGTCTGCTCCATCTCATGAGTACTGCTAGGCWGTGGAATCAGTCTCCTGCTTGTTTTCTTGCTTTCTCTCTCAAAATATGTCTGGCTCAGTAAATTTGTAATTATTTATAGTTTGAGGAGCTCATTGGGACTTGGTTGAGAGCCAGTTCTTTAGGCTGMTTGGCAGCACTGGGGTATTTTTGCCTTAAGGTGGAAATATAAGCAGCCAGGGAATTTTAGGTACTGACAATGTTAGACAGCAATTTAGGAATAAAGGGGATTCAGATAAATACAAGTGCAAAATWTAGTCATTATGATTTGGACCACAGAGACATTCAGATTAACTTTTATTGATTTAAATGGAAACTTGGAGCTTAAATAATTTTGTGGARCTTGTCCAATATACTTTAAGAGATAATTGGGCTTTAAAATCAGTCTTTAGCTCTATCCTTGAGTGGTTTCTTTCAAATTTGTGGAGAAAGCATTTAAAAAGGTTAAAACTGCACCTCAAATGCCACTTTTATCCAGGGTTCTTCATTCATAGGACCCTTTGGAAATGTGATTAATGTTGTCACATGAAGTAATAAGRTTTGCAAATTAAAGGTCTCTTGGGAGAGAGAGAGAAGAAAAAAAATAGTAAATAAAATGTTTGTGTGTGTGATCTCTACTATTCTATTTTACTTGAGAGTTAAATCCCAAATTTGTCAGATAAATGTGAAAAKTATCTCAGTAATATGTAAAAGTTCTCTCAGCACAGAGATATTTTTTTATTTTTTTCATTTAATATCTGGTAATGGTTCTATGGCAGTTTGTGTTTTACATACATCACAAATAAGAGCAAATACTGACTATGGTAATATATCATGTTATTTGTGTTKCAGATGTGCCTACATGTCATTCTGTGTGCATTTTGTGGGTAACCTACACCTAAAAAAAAGCTGTTRGTTCAGCTGAAAACATATCTGAGAATGTTTTCCCAAGTCATATTTTTTGCTACAGAAGAGAAGGGTGTTGACAGTCAAGCTAAATTCTTTTTTCCAGGTCAATATGTTTTTCTGATGGTCAAAAAGTCTCAATCATCTCTAAAGAAAAACCTGTGTTTAGCTGACTTTTTGTATTCTAGTGAATTCCTCCTATTTTAGACCAGTTTTATTAATTTCAGAGTAAATAATACTRCTTGACTGAGCTTATACAGCCCAAATATTCTGTTAATCTGAATGTCAGAAAGGTGTTTATGGTACTGGTTTACAGGGCTGCTAAATTTGGTGAGTGCTGAGCAGGCCTTTGGAGGGCTCCAACAGAYTGTACATAGAGATGTCTATTTAATAAGTGATATAATGTCTGTTAATGGCTATAAGCTCTTCAGAGGGAAGTCAGTTGGGGTTTCTTAGCCTACTGCCTTTCAATTCCTGCCTCTTCCTTCACATATTTTCTCCAGAATATATTCTTGTCCCAGTCAACACCATGACAAATTAAATACAGTGTCTGATTCTGGTCTTGTTTACACCAAAGTGAATCAGGAGAGCAACTGCTAATAGGAACCCTTAGAGGTATTTCTAGGTCTTACTGGTAAGCTTACTTTACAAATACTTTGTTAAAGATGGAGATTTGAAAGAGAACCATGGCCCATATTCAGAACTTTTTTTGCTGATAGTTTATGGATAGAGTGAGGCCATTGGAAGTGAAGTGCTCATGTCAAGGAGAGAAGTGAATTTTTTTCTTCTCACAGCTGACTTCAATTTACAAATTGGAAGTGTTATGTAGGACATATGTGGCCTTGAGACTGTTGTATTTTAATAGTGGATAATAGATGAAGATGCTGAAGTCGGTTAAATAAAACAGTTGCATAATGCACCAAAAGCAACRCTAAAGAACTGGCAGAACATGATTTTGAAATATCTGTGTTCCCATGGATTTTGCTGCTTTTACAGCTCCATGTTGCATGACCTCCGCTGACCCGCGTTCCCTGCCAGCCAGTCAGTGTCTTGAGCTGTCAGCAGACACACTAAGGAGCTTGTCAGATAAGGGCAGCATGTGGAGTTGGAGCAGTGTTTGATGGATTAAGACCCTGGCTGTTTCACCTGTGCAGTTTCTGACTTGTATTATGAATGACATTTTCAAAGCCTTTGGGCAACATAGCCAAGTGTGCCTCTGGAGACCATATTACAATGTCAGAACAATGTCAATTCCAGTTAAATAATTTTTATAGAAAAATAATTMAATTAACTTCAAGCTTTTGACAGCATTTCCACAAAAACTCAGAAATCCTCTGTTAAGGCTCTCATAGCACTGCAACTTGACTTTTTGTTATGTTGTTGACATAATTAAAAAGCAGTATTATATTTACACTATTTACACTTCTCTTTTTCTTCTTTTTCTTCTT